>NW_023458780.1:31620-67356 GCF_013731165.1 Rhagoletis pomonella
TATTCTATTTGTGCTCCATTGACTTTAATTAACTGCAATATATGCTTCCTCATACTTAGACATAATGTCTTCGGCAAAACAATAACCAGTTTATGCCACTGTTGCAAAATCGCCAATTTAAGCCATATAACGTTTGCAAATTGGCGATTATCAGCATAAACTTTCTTTGCCAGTATTCTTTACACGAAAAATAACACTGAAGATGGCACAACGCCGAAACCGGTTTGTCTCCAAACCAAATTTGACAAGGGATGACGGAAATTCGTTCCATAATACATTTATTGGGATTTCTTTTTTTGGATTTATAATTTTGCAACAAGTAATTTTTAGATTTTTTTAAATTCTTTTAAATAAAGTTATGATTATAAAAAAATTTACCACTCTATTTTAAGAGAGCTCTTCCCATGCAAAAGTCATAGAAGAAAGTTTTTACCTATCTTGATTGTGACGGCTGTTTCAACGACTTTTGTACTGGATTTATAATTATGAAACGGAGTGTATCTCTAATCCCAATTATGCTGGGGAACTGAACTTGGCACGGATGCATAGATTCTAATTACCCTACTCACGGCGAAAAATTATAGGTATTGGAAAAGGGGGCGTGGCAGTTCCCATACAAACTGAAAATTTCATATCGCTTATCTCTGGAACCGCTTAAGCTTACGTCCTAAAATTTGCCACAGCTACATATGTTGTCAATACCGTACTTACGACGAAGAGTCGTAGATTTTGGAAAAGCGGGTGTGGCAAAATTCAAAATTGTTTGAAAAAAAATGTCGAATTTAGATAATTGGGCGATACTATTTAGTATAAATAGTTTAACTGGTAGCTATTTTAGAGATATCTTAACCTAATTTAGTATGACAAAAGCTTTTAAATTATTTTTATAGTTTTACACTGCAAAAGTACACTATTTCAAGTTCTAATGTAAAATTGTTTAATATATTCAATTATTTTTTTAATGAATATATAACTTGTAACTTCATATTTATTCTTTTTTTTTATATACATATGTTTTTTGAGTTATGTCTGCGAAATGTCACTGTCGGAGTCTGAACTTTCATCTGTTTGATCAGTCGCGTAAGTTTTATCCGCATCCTGATGACTTTCGAGATCTATACGCGGTTTTTTTAAGAAGCTGATGACTTCGGGCGGCAGAGATCGAAAGTTGTTTAATGGCTTTTGGCGGTAAGTATTGATTAACGGATCAGACGTTATCAAAAGCATGTTAAGCAAATCCCTATTCGTGTTGACTCTAGAAGATTTTCGGGTATGTGCCACTCTGAATCGCCTGCAGTCCTTGTTGCGCGCTTCCTTAGCTTCAAAAATAGAGACGAATCCAAGCCTCCCTCTTCCGTAAATCTTTGCTTATAGGTACTATGACCTGAACTACCATCTCCACCCCATTTTCAAATGAACGTAAGCGAGCTTTGAAAGCTATCAAAACTGATTGTTGTGCTTTGAGTAGTCGTTGTTTTTGTTGTTGTTGTTGTAGCAGCATACAAATTCCCCAAGGACTTTTTGGGGAGTGTTGCTGGAGTGACAGTCCTTGGCCAGATATAAATCTGGGTCGTTCCGGTTACGTAGACACGACTGTCGTGGGAACGTTTGAGTAGTCGTTGTTGTTGTTGTTGTTGTAGCGGCTACAACAACCCCGCCCAGATCGGTTGGTATCTCAGTCGTTGTCGTCAAGTTCCACTAACGGCAACCCTAGGAAGCGTGCAGCTTCTGTGGGGTTTGTCCACAGGGACAAGGCCGTTAGGGTTGTCGGGTTTTCCGGGCATGCGAAGAGATGTTTCGAGTCATGTGGGGTCTCTCCGCATGCCGGACACTCATTCGGTACATCCTCATTCAACCTACTCAAGTAGGAGTTCAACCTGCTGCAGTAGCCGGAGCGAAGTTGTGCGAGTGTAGTGCGTGTCTCCCGAGGCAGATGAAGCTCCGTCTCGTCTATGTCCGGGGGTGGTATGCCTAGAACGGCATTCACAGGTCTAGAGTCTACATAACTCGAGACTGAGTCCCTGTGAATGCCGTTCAGGGCCTGTCTGTAAGCTGTCGGGTCCAGAGGTTGCTTAATGAACCTCTGGACTTCGTCCATCAGTTCATATAGATGCCTCCTGACGTGCCTAGGCGAGGGCTCCTCTGCAAGCAGCTGTCTGCTTGGGTGGCCACTTCTGTGGCTCCCGATCAGGAACTGCTTGCAGAGCATTATATTATGCTCCTTTACAGGGAGCATTTCCGCCTCGCCGTGCAGGTGGTGTTCAGGCGACATCAAGAGGCATCCCGTCGCTGTCCTAAGTGCCGTATTTTGTACCGTCTGTAGCTTCGTCCACTGCGTCCTACTAGTCCCTGGCGACCACACTGGCGCTGCGTAGTTCAAAACCGGCCGGCCTATTGCATTGTATGTTGCCAGCAACGTTTCTTTGTCTTTGCCCCAAGTACTGCCGGCTAGCGACTTGAGGACCTTGTTGCGGCTCTGTACTTTATTGACAATAGCGGTTGAGTGCGCAGAGAAGGAGAGCAGGCTGTCGAATGTTACTCCGAGTATTTTGGGGTTATTCACCGTCGGAATTGGTGTGTCATCGACGTCAATCCCCAGCGGTAGCCTGACCTCCTTCGTCCAGGTTGTGAACAGGGTCGCGGAGGATTTCGTAGGGGAGAGGGCTAGACACTTTGCAGTGAAGAAGCGAGAAAGTTCGGAGAGATAGCCGTTTACATTCGAACACAGGTCATCAATTCCATTCCCAGTCGCCATGATCGAGCAATCGTCGGCATAGGAGAAAATCGAGACTCCTTCTGGTGGTTGGGGGAGCTTTGAAATGTAAAAGTTAAACAGTAGCGGGGAAAGGACACCACCCTGAGGAACCCCCTGTTTTATTTTTCGCTGCTTACTCGTTTTGTCTCTAAATATTACCGACGAATGTCGACCACTCAGATAATTTGCCGACCACCGTTTGAGCCTCTGTGGGAGAGAGGAGGCCTCTATATCTTCTAGTAGCGTGGAATGGCAGACGGTGTCAAACGCCTTTGACAAGTCCAACGCTACTAGAATCGTTCTCTCACTGGGACGGTTACGGTTAAGGCCACGAGTTATCTGAGTGTTTATGGCGTTAAGTGCGGTTGTTGTACTGTGCACTTTACGGAAACCATGCTGATGCTTCGCTGGGATCAGGTGGTTTGTGAAGTACGGGAGTAGCAAGGCCTCGAGTGTCTTCGCTACCGGGGAAAGGAGTGTAATCGGACGATACGAATCTCCTTTGTTGGCAGGTTTCCCCGGTTTGAGCAGTGGGACCACTCTCCCCACCTTCCAGATGTCTGGGATGATGAGAGTGGCCATTGACAAGTTGAGGACCTCCGTTAGGTACGCTACCCCCGCAGGACCCAAATTTTTCAGCATCAGCATGCATATTCCGTCGGGACCCATGGCTTTGGAGGCTTTCGCCTTCCCGATGGCCACCTGAACTTCACCGCAAGTGAAAGCAAGGGGGGCACAAGTTGTTGGCAGTTTGTGCAGCCTTCTGGTCACTCGACGCTTGGCTTTGTCCACCGGAGGATGCAGTATGAACTGCCGGCTAAAATAGCTCGCGCATCGCTCCGGGTCCGACGAGGCATGGTCGCCGAAGGAAATTTCGACTCTGTCGTCGTGCTTCGTCGGATTAGACAATGACCTCACGGTTGACCAAAGCTTGCTCACACCAGAGGTGAAATTACAAGTCTTCAGTTGCTCCTCCCACTTCTTCCGCTTATGTACGTTTACAAGTTGCCGAATCTCCGCGTTGAGATCCCTGATACGGGGATCTCCGGGATTGGCCTGACGAAGGCTATCACGCTCATCGGCTAGAACAGCCGCTTCGGCAGGGAAGTTTGGACGTGGGTCCGATATACATCCTGCCGGTATGAAGCGAGCTGCAGCAGCAGTGATAGCCCTGCGGAACTTACGTTCACCGAGATGGACGTCGGTTGGTGTGGGGAGCGCTGCGAAGGTGTTTTCGGTAAACTCCGCGTAACCTTTCCAATCAGCTTTAGAAAAGTTGATATAGGTCCGGTGTTTGGCGGAGGCAAAGTCGGTTGGTTTATCAATCGAGATGACTATGGGTAGATGGTCTGATGCTAGAGTCAGCATAGGTCGCCACGTTATGCTGTTTATCAGACCAGCGCTGACTATTGTGATGTCTGGCGAGCTACTGCAGTTACCCATAATCCTGGTGGGTGCGTCGTCGTTCATTGTGCAGAATGTCGAATCGTCTATCTGCTCAGCCAAGTCTGTTCCCCTACGATCGTTTGACAGGCTTGAGTGCCAAAGATCGTGGTGCGCATTAAAGTCACCTACTACCATACGGTTTTCACCTCTGAGGAGCGCACCTATATCAGGGTGATATCCTGCCGGGCAGCAGGTGACAGGGGGTATGTATATGTTAAATATTTCGAGCTCGACATCGCCTGACCGGATAGCGATGCCCTGACATTCTAGGGTGGTATCCCTGCGGTCGATGTCTGCTTCGATAAGACGATACTGCACGGTGTGGTGCGTGATGAACGCTAAGCCACCACCATTATCTCGCTCGCGATCTCGACGGTGCACGTTGTACCCGCCGTTGGCTGTGTCTGCTGCTGAGGTGATTGCCGCCGTGTGGTGGTGGTGGGGGCGTCGCAATTGAAGTCTGCGACCGAGCAGCGCAACACGGGCCCTCGAAGTTCCCCGTCCAATCTCGCGTGGTACGCAGACCTGAGCATGCCCTAAAGTGGCACCAGCCAAGGCAGGTGTTGCACTTGACTGATGTCACATTACGGAATATCCTGGTCTGACATACCGTGCAGATTGTAGGGGGAACCAGGAGTTGTTGGCGGCGGCGTGTGGGTGGTGGTGCGGTTGTGTGTGTTATGTGGTCTGTGGTGGCTGTGGTACGGTCTGTGGTGTTATTATGTTGTTGTGTTGTGGTGACTGTGTGTGGCTGCTGTGTGAGTGTGTGGGGCTGCTCGGGCGGACTATGGTTAGCCGTGGAGGCTGCTCTGTTTGAGCAACAGGGGGCCACGTACGACGTGGTCCACTGTCTGTGTGTCCGTAGTCCCGAGCAGACCATGAGGTGACTCCACCCCTCGCAGGCATTACACTTGACTGAGGTGGAGTTGTGGTGTAATCGTCTTCGGCATACACAGCAGGTGTATGTTTCTGGCCCAGGGTTTGACTCGATGCCAGCCCTGAGTAGGAGAATGCGTAGTGAATGTAGCCCTATGGACGGACAACTTCTAAGATACTTCGCCGACCTAAACGGGGTTAGATCGCCGAAACAACAGCCCTTGGTCGGGTGAAACCCGAGTCATTCCGGTACGTAGAACCGGCTGTCGTGGGAATGTTTGAGTAGTCGTCGAGTTGTATGGTGAACCATCTCTTTCACATTTAAAGAAGCATAAGTTTCGTTCACATCTATGGCACTTTCTGGTGGAAAACATTCTTGCTTAGCCCTTTGCAAAACGTGTTTTGAGGGATATAAATTATGTCCTGCAGCAATCGCCTGTTTTCGTAAAACTAAATAGCTATTTCGCGACAATTTGGCATCGACATACAAAGCAAGTGCTTCTTCACCTGTGTACATTCGTTTGGATTTGTATTTTTGTAAATTCTTGTATTGCATTGCAATTTCGGGAGATTCGCTTTCACTTTGCATTAGTTTGGCTGCTACACGAAATCCACTTGAACGTTTAGACATAAGAGCCGCATCAGATCGTGACTGAAGAAGATCACGTACTTTGTAACGTTTTGCTCTGTCGTCGCAACTTTCAAATCTTTTTGTAGGTCTTCCACGCTTAGAAGTGGAAGGTAACTCATCCAGCGTATTCTGTTCAGATTGCTTATCACAATTTACTTCCGCCAAAACAAAGTCGTTTTTAAGCCAGAGCTCATATTTTTCTAGTAATCTACAACAAAACGTGCTATTCCTATTTGAATTTTTCGCTTCATTTCATTATCCAAGTCTGAAATGTTAGCTTTTTCAAATGTTCGCGAACACAATTGATACATTTATACAATAGATAGATATTCAATGTTATGATTAACCACATTTCGAGTATTGTTCGACCATACTAGACCCTAGCTAGTGAGATGAAAAACAGAATGCAGAAATTGCAAAACAAAGGAATGCGTCGTATTTTACTATGTAATGGGCTGACCCCGATCACATATATGCTCGAAACTTTAAAATGGCTTAACATTAACCAAAGAACACTGATGAATGTTTTACTTTTTGTATTTAAAATGAAATATAATTTGTTACAGAAGTACCTAACGAACCAGATCGTATATGTAGGGGATGTAGAACCCTACGACTTTAGAAACAAGAATGATTTCAGAATTAATCTCAATAAATCTAATAAGGCACAGAATATTTTATTGTATAAAGGGCTGAAACTATTTAATGAACTGCCTAGTAATATAAAGAATGAGAAAAAACATCATTGCATTTAAGAAACTTATAATAGTTTACATTAAAGAAACCATACTTTAATTCGCAATAAGTCTATAAAATAGTATTGAAACTATGTACAGTGACGAGCAAAACTGTAACATGGTTTAACACTTTTTATTTCAGGCACCGCTATATTTCCAAGTTCTAACGACTTTCATTCTTTTGTTGTATATTCTTGTGGGTGCACCCCTACTCCCTCTCTCATAACGATTTCAACAATAACAACAACATACATACAACAACAATAAAAAAACCAGCAGACAAAAATGTAAATTAAGGCGAATGTTACAGTTTTGCACTCACTCTCAGTTTTGCATTTTACAGTTATCTTTTACTTAGTTGGAAGTCCGATGACTTTTTTCTGTATTATAATTTATTGAAGAAGTGATCACCAGTAAATAATATGGTTAATCGGGAACCATAAATGTAAATAATAGATTTACTGTGGAAAAGCGGGACGGCAGGAAAAGTGGAAGTTTACTACTTGAAAATTGTAAGACTGTGAAAAAATATAGCCTAAAGTGTTCCCAAGCACAAAGGACGTCTGCAAAAAATATTACCGTCCGATATCTTGTGAACTTAGCAACAAGTAGCGATGCAGCAACTATTACAGAAGCGCTTAAGGCATTAAACTTTAATGCAAATGTAGACAACGAAGGGAAGAATTGCCAAGTTGAGCGCAAAGGCATCATAAAAGAAGAAAAAAGCAAATTTGATCAAAATACATGTGCGAAAGTGGCAGCATTTTGCTACATCGCACGAAAACCGGACCGTTCCTTATTGGGATATGTTAGGCCTTTCAGAATGCAATAAAAAAATGTTTGAGTTTCAATTGAAGGTTATTTGGTCTGACAATACTAAATTAATTGCTTTCAATCAGATGGCCGGGCATGGTATTGGATCAAACACCCAAATTAAGCCCATGCGCATGATGTAAGGCAAACTGTGAATCACAGTGGTCGGTCAATAATAGTTTAGAGGTTGTATTTCAAAAATTTTGTTGGTTCGTTAGTACGCATTATGCGTAAGGAACACTATCTGTTCATATTTCAACAAAATATGCAAGATGTAGTCGAAAAAATGGGTTTCCGCTGAAAAATTCCCCAAAACACACTGCGCATGTTGGCAAAGACTGGATACAAAAGCAAAAATTTGCTAATTTGAAATGACCTCCACAATCCGCGGAAATGAATCTTATCGAAAATTTGCGAAATCAACTTAAAGCACAGCTTACTAAGTATCCAAGTCCGTCCAATGGAGTATTAAGCTGTGAAAGCAAACTAAGGATTTATGGGAGGATATACCTCCAGAATTTTTACAGAGATACAAATAAGGTATGCCAAATCGCACCCAGGAACTAAAAAAAGCAAAAGGGTACTGAAAATTGTGTTAAGAATTCTTTTTTTCGTGAAAGTTGTAAAAAAGTTATTAAAAGTATTTAAGTGCAAAGCTGTAACATTTGCCTTAATTTACATTTTTGTCTGCTGGTTTTATTATTGATGTTGGATTGACTTCAGATCGTTATGAGCTAGGAAGTACAGGTGTACCAATAAGAATATACAACAAAAGTATGAATATCGTTAGAACTTGGAAAGAAAGCGGCGGCTGAAATAAAAAGTGTTACACCATGTTACAGTTTTGCTCGTCACTGTATATGTAAAAATGTACCTGAAAGTTTAAAAATTGCTAATGCTAAATAAAGAAATAATAATAATATACGCGTTTTACTTAATCAATTAATGAATGAATGTAAATGAAAGTATTACAAACGCATCCGAACATTATTTAAATGAAAAGTGGGGTTTTAAATTAAAAATTTGTGATAGTAGTCGGGGTATTTTAACAACAAATTACTTAAATATTATTATCAGCAGCATTGTGAAAGTGATAACTTCAGTTGAAGAAGACCTCCATAAATATCCCCTTTATAAAACCTTTATAAAAAAAAAAAATCGGTATACTTTAAATGATATAGCTACTGGTTCCGTAATGGAAATCCCAGCCGAGAAAAGAGTACACGCAAAGGATTTCACAAAAATGTATTGAAATGTTACTATTTTTCAAAAGTGAAAAATTGAATAAAATTATAGTTTTAAAAACTAACAGCCGTATTCTAACAAAGTCACTAACTTGAGCTCATCACTGCTGTGATTTCTGCTGCGCCTCAAAGCTTGCCGCTACAAAAAATATGCCGCTACAATACAAATTTTTAAATTTTTGTGTATTTTTCAGCACTCAAAATCTAATTTTTTGTGACACATTTCTCGGCGCACTAGAAATCACAACAGTGATGAGCTAAGTTTTGTGACTGTTAGAATAGAGGGGTAAACCTCCCTATTATAATTGCCATTCGTACTGTCATCAGGTATGTAACTTGAGAAAAGAAATCGCTGCATTGCATTTGCATTTGATGTAAAGTATGCTCAAAAATTGCACGGTTTGAGTAAAGTTGGCAGCCCAGAACCAAAATACAACATCACGCGGGCACGTCAGGAGGCATCTATATGAACTGACGGACGAAGTCCAGAGGTTCATTAAGCAACCTCAACATAACGCGGGCAGGAGAGTAGCCCGTTAAGCTGAAATTAGTCGAGAACGCAGAACGTATACTTAAACGCAGTCTGTATACACAGAATTTTGTCGATTACTGGAGCCCTCAGTGTTGTTTACTACACTGCTGCCACTGTTCAATGCCTTTTCATAAACTTACCCTTTCAACTACAATTTTTCGCTATAATAGATTTTAGCTAAATATAAACTACTTAGTTTTCAACAAAAACCTTATTCAATAGTAAATTTCAAATATTTTAAACATATTTTGAGTAGGAACTCATATTTTTTTTTCCATCTGTAAAAAGACGAAGTGGCAACCATTTAAAGAAGGAGAAATCAGCTGACACGGAAAAATCTAAATTCCGCAGATTTCTGCGCTACGGGCTACAACTACAGAAAAATTCTGCGGTGCTGACTCGGGTTTACGTACCGGTAGGTTTACGTTCTTGACTAATTTCAGCTTTAGAATCGCATTTAGGAAAAAAGTTTAACGATTTTGACAATAGCCGTTTGTTTACATTTCTTCATTGTTTACAATTTGGTGGTGGCCTTTTACAGCAATTACAGCATTTTCGCCTGTGACAACGTGTGTACAAATAAGGAAAAGAATAATTTAACACAACGGCATGATTTATAGAAGAATTTGCATAATAAAAATGATTATTCATGCGTTCAACAATTTCGCGGTTTTCTCCGTTCTCTTCGTTGTTTACTTCTTACAACAAAGATGGCGTCGAGATTTCGGCAGCTAGAAAATAACTTGTTTCGTTCTTTCCTTCCCGCGTGATCTTGTGTCTTTCGTTCATGCATATGTACTAAATGAACTTACCTCCAGTGCTTTTTCTAGCAGATCGTCGGCGCTGATCTGTAGCACATATTGTCTCCGGCTCTTCACTATCTAAGCTGGATAGACTGATGCTCTTGTTTGTTATATTCAGGTCATCAATAATTGTCCAAGACCTACGACGCCCATTCAAAGGAATGTATTGTTGCTGTTGTGGCATCCACCTTACACAATTACCGATAGTATTTGTTACATTGACCGTAATATTTGCGGCATTAAGATTAGGTAGAGAGGCGCTTAGGACTGCAGCATTAACGGGTCCAAAACTATTGAAACTATCATTCATGTGAGCACAATTTTTCATTTGTACTACAGTTTCCCGTATATTTTGCAATTGGCTCAACGTATCCTCGAAAATATTGTTATATTTTGTTATTGAAGCCGGACTATGAGGCGTTACGTTTATTGTAGGAATCATATTGTTCTCCGTTGAAATATTAGCTGAGAGAACCGAAGACGTGTTGATAATAGGAATACTATCACTTTGGCTTTCACAATAGGGACGCTGTTGACTTTTTAAGAAATGTTTGGTCGCATTGTGTATTCGGATTTGCGAAATGGGTTCACTTACACAAATAACGAGATCAGGATCGGAAGTGGCGTTGGAATTCAAGCCACATCGTTGTCGCTGTCATTGCCTTTGCAGCCATATCTATTTGAGATCAGCCCAACAAATATGACCACTCTGTTTCATCTTTTATTAAAAACCTTGACCAAATTGTTCGAAATTAACCACACCAATAATTTGATGAAATTCATCCTCACAATTTTTAAAAACTGTTGCATCCATTCAATAGCGAGACTAGTAAATTAATTTTGCTAATTAATGCAAGCTTATCTATATCACTAATCTACATATCCCATTTGAATGTTTTGTTTTATCCACTGAAGAAAATTTTCTTGCTAAGGGGTCTGTCACACGGTCAGTAATAATCACGATATTTGGATCGCGATCCATATTGATGGATTGATGGATCGCGCACGAATGCTACATGTTCAATATTTGTCGCGTCAGTATTTGCATAATTTTTGTGCTGAAAGCTTATTATGACGCAAGAAAATGTTTTTATGTTGTACGTATAATTTACAGATAATGCATTCCACAATTATTTTAAAATTTTCAATGTTAATTAAAACTTGTTTTGCAAGATTTTAAGCCCCGAGAGCGAAGGCAGAGCCGATGTTCGCATTATGAGAGTAAAAGATGTACTGACGAAATGTATGGATCGCGATTTGAAAGTGCTACACGTTCAATATTCATTGATGGTATTGCGATCCGCGATCCAGATTTCAAAATTTTTAGGCTGCATTTCTTTATTCATTCTTAACGTTTGGAATAAACTTTTTTGTTTATTTATTCTTTAGAACGTACCTGATGATATGGTGACGTATATTTCAAACGCATTCTGTTTATTCCGGCAGTGAAATGGGATTATCCGGAATGTATAAAGAAACGCAGCCTTAGAAATTTTGCAGTATGGATCACGATCCATCAATACTGCATGCAACACCGTCAATAAATACCGCGATACTTGGATCACGTCAATAAATACTGACCGTGTGACAGTGCCCTAAAAGCAAACACACGAACTTGCCTTAGGGCCGGTTGTTCAATGTCTGATTAGCACAAATCGGAGGTAGAAGCTCCGGTTAAGCACAACTACTGCTTTATCGATCACATGTTACATGCATGATGTTGAAATCGTCGATAGTGTAGTGGTAGTGATAACCAGACATTGAACAACCGGCCCTTAATCGCTTTGACAGATTAAAAACGGTGCTGCCAATGTTTTAAAATTATGAGAGGTATTCACACCCACGGTGCAGCGAACAAAGGTGGCGCCGTCAGTGGTACCGCTACTTTGGTTTTGCCGATTTTGACAGTTGTGGTAACTTGTAAATAAACCTTTGTTTACAAGTATGCGAAAAAATCATTTGAATTAGAAGTGAAAAATCAGTTTAAATTGTGTTAATTTGCAATTTGTGAGTGATTTTTGAGTTGAAGACTGCGTAAAATCGAATAAAAAGAAGTGCTGTGTGTTAAATTGCGACAGCCATCAAGATGCAAGATGCGTAGATGCAAGTGTAGCGCTTGGACGAATCGCTGCATTTTGTGTACATAGGGCACGGCAAAGCCATTCCCGAAATGTTTCTTTATTATTACAATAACAGCATTTCCTCACAATGATTTTGCTTCTGCTCCAAACAGCCCCCATTAGCAAGTTAACTAATCAATCCCGCTGAGATGCTGCCGCAGTTTTGTGCAGCAGCCTGAATTGCAAAGCAATGGAGTGCACTAAAATGTTACCTATTCTCTAATAGGTTAGGTAAAAATGCAATATTTTCGCATTTAGCAAAATTAAAACACGTTTTTCGCTGTAAGGTGAACTGTTTTGGCAGTTTCAACTCGTTCTTCTTTTCGCTCTATTCTTTGTTTACTTGTGGTACACAAATGTCAACGCGCAGGACGGCGCAATCTTGTATTCTATCATTCTTGATTCACACCTAGCTTGGTACTCTCATGATTCTGTTACTGCCATACCTAAACAAAAGCGTTGTGCGGAGCGGTTTCTGACGCCTAGCGTTAGCGCCGAAGTGCCATACCTAAACAAAAGCGTCAAAGCTACGTCAAATGCAGAAAAAACACCAACAATAAGCATAGGTTTGTTTGTTTGTAACACGAAAATGACAGTTTCGCCGTTATCTGCAGCCAACTTCAATACCTAACGCCCTGTCAAAATCTGATTTTCCAACCGCTCAGCGTTGACGCAGCGTTGTTTCGGTATGCTTCATACGAATTGTATGGGCATGAGAATTTTTTGACAGCCGGACAACGTTGACGCTTTTGTTTAGGTATGGCAGTTACTTAGGGTTTACAACGACCAATATTGTCAAAACAATTATGTCAGTATGATGTGTTTGTTGTAATATGAATTCGCCGTGTTTACAACAAACACATCATTTTGACTTAATTGTCTTGACAATATTGTCTGGTGTAAACCCTAAGTTAGGATTATTCCATCAAAGAAAAGTTGCGTTCCAGCAGCGGTACGAATAGCAGGTTTTGCAGGATTTTACAGGATTTACAGGAACAGCTGTTTTCGCCATTAATAAGCCTTATGTAAGGTGTCGTGCAGGAACAGCTTCCTGTAAAATCCTGTAAATTCCTGCTATTCGTACTGCTGCTGGCACGCAACTATTAATTTTAAGGTAAAACCGCTAACCCCACGTCTCCACCTTCTCAGATTCTGTTAAAAAAGCTGCTTTAAGAAAGAAATGTCAGGTGGAGACCGCAAATTTCCACTTTCAAACCATATCTATCTTGCCGAATTTCTTACCACGATGCCTTAACATCAGCTGTCATTTCGTAGTTGACAACTCAGTTTTCATTTTACCGCGCATCTACTTTGGGTACAGATCGATCTGATTGGCTTGATGCCATTTTGAAAGTGACATGTTAAGACTGCAAGTGGCCCACACGAGAAAACGGGACAAAGTTAAAACATAAATTTGACAGATGTTAAGACACATATAGTAGAAAAAGGAGACGTGGGGTAAGAGGCAGCCTGAACATTTTTAAAGTTTGTGGCTACGTTTTTTTATACATTCCGGATAATCCCATTTCACAGCCGGAATAAACAGAATGCGTTTGAAATATACGTTAACATATCATCAGGAACGTTCTAAAGAATAAGTAAACAAAAAAGTTTATTCCAAACATTCAGAATGAATAAAGAAATGCAGCCTGTATGTTAACAAAAATGTTTTCTAATTCTAAGTCTCATAAACATTAAATCTCATTTACAACCTCAACTGAAAGAGGCATTTGAGTTGCTTTCAAAATTTCAATTTTACATAGTAGACAAACTTTCAAAAATAAATGATGGCCAATGAATTGAGCGAGCGCTTTTTCCTTTAAATATTTTTACCATGCGATTATCCTACATTAGCAAAAAATAAAAGATCACGCAAGAACGCGACATTGTATTTGTAACTGGTTTTCAGAAAAAAGGCATAAATAGAGAATACCTAAAATTTTCCAATTAAAAAAAAAGTATGCGGGGATCGATAGAGTTCATTGAGGTCAGCGTAGCGGAATTTCTTTTTTGTTGGGGAAACAACAACCACAAAAGGTTAATAACGCTAAAAGCTTAAACTAAGGTTTTTTTTTTAAATCAAAAATTTTCAAAAACACTTTCATGGATTTTAAAATATTGTCATTCGATAGATAATTTTTTTCTCTTTAATTTGATGTACATGTGTTGTATCCGCCTTGTATAGTTTTCACAAAAATCGAATTTATGTAAAAAATAATTTAAAACATTCTTACAAACCCATTTTTTTAATCACCTTATTAGTTATACTAAAAATTTCTGGAAATATATAGAAAATTTATAAGCAATCATTTGATGCATAGTATGTAGTCAATAGTCCTTACTTTACACAGAAAGGTGAAATCAAATTAGTAAAGGTTATAATCCCAAAGCGCGGCCAAGGCCGCCTACGCAGAAAGGTGTTCTCTGGAAAAAGTGTTCTATGGAAAAGGTGTTCCGCCTCTCTTCTCCGGCAACACAGAACGAAGAAATCTACTAAGTAAAGGTTATAATCCCTAAGCGCGGCCATTTGCGTATAACTAAAAAGGCGATTTGAAAAAATGGGTTTATACAAATTTTTTACATTAATTCATTTTTTGTGAAAACTATACAAGGCATATATATTATATGTACATCAAATTAAAGAGAATTAAATGCCAAAGCGCGGCCGAAGGCCTCCTACGCTGAAAGGTGTTCTCTGAAAAAGGTGTTCCGCCTCTCTTCTCCGGCAACACAGAAAGGAGAATTCTACTAAGTGAGGGTTATAATCCCTAAGCGCGGCTGAAGGCCGCCTAATCAGAAAGGTGTTATCTGAAAAATGTGTTCAGTCTCTCTTCTCCGGCAACACAGAAAAGGGGAATTCTACTTAGGGCCAATTTCAAATGAATATTTAAATGACACTTAAGTTTAATTGTGGATTGTTGTTGTTTAAATTCAATTTAACTTTCGTCGGATTTGAGATCAACTTTGATTAAATATACAAAACAAATGATAGCATTGCTGCTTTTTCCTTGAAGTTGTTGTGGCATTTGCTTGTTTGTTTACATTTTGTGCTGAACAGCTGATTGTTTTTAGGTGGGATTGATTAAACAACCTACCAATCAATCTTGGTTGTTTGGTACAAACACAGGGTTGCATATCTAATATTTAAATAGCCAATATTGGAAGTTATTCAACAATCTGAACTTAAATAGGCCATCTGAAATTGGGCCTTAGTGAGGGTTATAATCCATAAGCGAGGCCGAAGGCTGCCTGCGCATAAAGTTGTTCTCTGGAAAAGGTGTTCTGCCCCTCTTCTACGAAAACACAGAAAGGGGAATTCTGCTTAGTGAGGATTATAATCCCCAAGTAAGTCCGAATGCCGCTAAGCAGAAAAGTGTTCTCTGCAAAAGACTTTCAGCCCCTCGCAACAGAGAAAGGAGAGTCCTAGTTAGTGAGGGTTATAATCCTTAGGCGCGGCCGAAGGCCGCCTACACAGAAAAGTGTTCTTTGCAAAAGGTGTTCAGCCCCTCTTCTTGGGCAACACAGGAAGGAGGATTCTACTTAGTGAGGGCTGTAATCCCTAAGCGCGGACGAAGGCCGGCTACGCAAAAAAGTGTTCTCTGCAAAAGGTGTTCAGCCCCTCTTCTTCGGCAACACAGAAAGGATAATTCTACAAAGTGAGGGTTATAACCCCTAGGCGCGGCTGAAGGCCGCCTACGCAGAAAGGCGTTCTCTGGAAAAAGTGTTCTGCCCCTCTTCTACGGCAACACAGAAAGGGGAATTCTACTTAGTAAGGGTTATAATCCCCAAGTAGGGCCGAATGCCGCCTACGCAGAAAAGTGTTCTCTGCAAAAGGTGTTCAGCCTCTCTTAAAATTTTTTTTTATATATATTTTTTGCATTAATTTGTTTTTTACTACTACTATATACCACCCAATTCTGTGTTTTCTTGATAAATTTTTTGTAAAGAATTTTTATCAAGATTTTTATCAAGTAAAAGCTTCGCATTCTGTCAATACTTAAAAAACAAAAAGCTCTACGATTTCCACATGAGGGGAACTGATTTCCACATGAGTATGAGTGGAACTGATTTCATTGTTACATATGAAAAATATGAATTTAAAAGCAAAATAGCTTTTGACTGCCGTATCCGAGTAGGTAGAGATGTCGACTATAATTCCGTGTGTCGCAGGTTAAAATGCCGGCACATTGAGTATTTAATTGTTAGGACCAAATGTATTAATACAGTGAAAGCTCCCATAAGCGGACACCGATGGTCACCTACATTTTGTACGCCTATGGGAGATTTTTTAAAATTTAAATTGCAGGTTTCTAAACGAAATATTGCTTATCCTTGAATGGATATAAACAGAATGAATGGTAAATAAATTCAAATTTATGACGTTCTCTTTTCTACCGACAAATCTCATTGCCAGCCTCGCTCAAGCAGCAAGAAGAGGGCAATGAAAAGGCCAAATTTTTTCTAGAAAAAAAAAACATCTTTGGATATGGACGTATGTACTTGAGTACATATACATATGTACATGCGCAAGAGTCAACATCAGACTAAAGAAAAAATTTTAATTTACCGCTTATTACAGCTTCGCGTCCGCTTATGGGAGATCTTTTTTTATAAAGAGACATGTTTGAGTGTCCGTGTCCGTTTATCGGAAAGTCCGTGTATGGGATAACATTTTGTATGGGAAAACACCAAAAATCGTGCGTTCCCAAGAATGTGTCCGCTTATAGGAGATGTCCGCTTATTAGAGCGTCCGCCTATGAGAGCATACGAAATTTCTACGTTTCACATGAAATTTCAATTTGTCAATAGCATTTTCAATCTTGATAATTTATCAAGAAAAGAGCATTTGATATCTGTGGTAGAATACCAATTCTTGATAAATAATAAAAAATTGATAAATGATAAAGATTTTCAATTTTTCAAGTGCTCAGAATCGGGGGAATCGGGAATGTACATCAAATTAAAGAGAATTAATAGTGTTATTGAGCTTTGTACCACGATTTCTTTTTTAGGAAAAATTGAAAAACAACATTGGCGCGTATTCATAGTCCAGCAACTAAGTCGAAACTAATAAAGTTGCAACTTAAATTTAAGTACCAACTTAAAATTTACCTCTATTCATAGTCGCATTTCAGACTTCTACTAAGTAGTTTCGACTTAGTTTACGATATAGCAAAACGAGTGTAAAACTGTATTGATTTTTCTTTACGATATTTTGGAAAAATTACATTTTTATTAAATAATATCAAGTTTGATCATACGTTGATGTAATTTTTATTTTCATTGCATGATTATGCAAAAGAATAAAGTATCATATTCTTGTTAATTGTGTGAAATAGCCAGAACAACCGCAGTGATGTGAAGTCGATGTTTATCGAAAGCATGCTGTGAAACATACAAATAGTAGATATCTAAATGTTATGCACAAATTTACTTTAAAAGAACTAGCGTGAAACTGACTTATTATTTGAAAATTTATCTAAATTATTCCAATTATAAAATTGTGATGTAGCTTTAATCGAATTGTAATACGCATTTAATTTCATCTTCCGATTAAAATGGATCGATCTTTGTAAATTTTAATGGGAGATCATTCAATATTATCAAAATCACCCTCTACCAACTTAATTTTTACATATTTCGTCTGTTTTCCCTTAATTTGATAAAATACTTCTTCCTAGTTACGACTTAGTTGCAACTGCAGCCGAAACTAAATTTTAAGTTGGTACTTAGCCAGAAAAGTCGAAACTAAGGCGACTATGAATAGCTTTAGTTGTGACTTAGAATAGTTTCGACTTAGTTGAGTACTAAATATGACTATGAATATGCGCCATTGCCTAAGCGGTAGAAGTTATAGCAGCTATTTCGGAGATCACCACATCTCCTCATCAGACTTCTTTTTTTTCACACTTTTCTCAGGGATCCAACCCGCGTCATCGATGTACTAAGTCAGAAGCGCTAACCACTGAGCTATGCACACCCCGTAAGCTTTTGTTGCTAATCCATTTCCTTCTTCAACCTACTACTATCAAGTGCAGCTGATCCGCCGCTATTTAAGCTTGACAGCGTGGCTGTTATTGTTAACTCCATAGATGAAATAGATGAATTGCATATTTTTTAGGGTAAGCTCAACCCAAACTATTTATTTGTCAATTTTTATTGTGGCGTATTAATATTTATTTCAATTTCAATTGTGTTATTGAGCTTTGTACCACGATTTGTTTGTTAGGAAAAATGGCGGCGAATAAGCTACACTTGATAGTAGTAGGTTGAATAAGGAAATTGATTAGCAACAAAAGCTTACGGAGTGTGCATAGCTCAGTGGTTAACGCTTCTAGAAAAGTCTAGAAAAAATAAGTCTGATGAGGAGATGTTGTGATCTCCGAAATAGCTGCTATAACCTCCACCGTTTAGGCAATGTAAACCACATATGTAATACCTCCATATATGTAATACTTCTATATTGGCAGTAAGCTAACTTCTCAATGTGTAAGCATTCCGAAATCAAAGCGAGACAGTCTAGTACCGTTTTTGTCAATGTATTGTGTACTTGAGTGCCGTTTTTGTATATGTGTTGTGTAAATGTTTATTTATAAACGTATGCGTTCCTTTTCTTTCGTACGTGTTTATTGATATATCTGTACTTTAGTGTTTTCGGACGGTACTAGCTCTTACTGCCAATATAGGAGTATTACATATATGGGTTTCTCCATTTTTTCCTAACAAAAAAATCGTGGTACAAAGCTTAATAGCGCTATTGAAATTAATATTAATACATCACAATAAAAATTGACAAATAATAGTACTGTAGGCGCGAACATACCGGCCGCCTTGAACGACCGTTCAAAGTGAGATTTAAGAATTTAAGTTTACATTGAGTGGAAATTCAGGTAGTAAAGATATCAGTTTTTGTCGGCAGCAGCGTTAGTTTCGAAATGGGTCTCAAAAGTTCACCTTCTGCGGTCTTTAAGCTGACAACACGCACGCGATCGTCGGAGCCGGGATGGCTATCAAGTACACGCCCAAGTTTCCATTTGGTAAGTGGGGCGTTGTTATCGTGTATGACAACCACATCGTCCTTCTGCAGATTTGGCGTTGAGCGGAACCATTTTGTTCTTTGCTGAAGGTTTAAAAGATGTGATGAGTATCCAGCCAGCGCTTCCAGAAGTGTTGTCTTATTGACGTGATGAGTTGCCATCGTTGGAAAAGAGAACCCTTGAACATTTCCACATCGGGAGAACGTGGAGCGTCTTCAATGGTTCGCCAACTAAAAAATGACCGGGAGTCAAGACTTCCAAATCGCTAATATTTGTGGATATCCAGCAGATAGGAGGAGAGTTCACACAAGCCTCGACCTCAGTTAGCACAGTTGCAAATTCTTCATACGCCAGGAGTGTCGAATTCTGCGCACGCTTTAAGTGACGCGCTTTAGGCCAACCTTCCAATAACCGCCCACGTGAGGTGCGCTTGGTGGATTAAAGTGCCAAGTGGTATGCGTATCAGTCAAATACGAAGACAGCTTAAGGCTCTGTTATGCATACTTGGCATTGCTTGAGAGTTGTCACATAAGGAATCTGTTAAATGAGCTTCGCGTGTAAGCTGTTACCCAACGCACAGCATTACATACGTAGAAGTCTGTTGGTTTTTTATTTCCACGTAAAAATGGTATAGCAGTGCAAGAACTGCCAAGTATGCATAACAGAGCCTTTATCGTCACTGATGCAGCGTTCGTATGCGATACGTAATTCCCTTTCAGCGCCAACGAAATTCGTTCCGTTGTCAGAGTAGATATGCTTACAGTAGCCCCGTCGGTTGGTGAAACGTTCCAGGTGCATTGCGCCTGTGCTCATACATATAAACGAACAAATGTATGCCTTCGTTAGGGTTGCCAGATTCTGAAACAGAGAAAGGAGTACATTTCTATTTTCGATAGAAAAAAAGCAGTACAGAACTTAAAAAAGTAGGAGAATTTTTGTTTTAATTTTTTTGTGCAATTAATTGTTACAAATTACCATTATTTAGGTAAAACCAAACACGGATATCATAGAAATCTTTTTCAAAGCAACAATAAATGTTAAAAATAAATAACTAAATTCTACAAAAGAATTCCAGGCTATTCCTGAATGTATGGCAATTTTTTATACCCGAGCGCACTTGTGCACAAGGGTATTATAACTTTGTTCACATAACGGTTGTTTGTAACAGGCAAAACGAATCGAGATAGATATATACATATGTATACATAAATGATCAGGATGAAAAGAGAAATCGATTAAGCGCTGACTGTCTGTCCGTCCGTCTGTGCACACGATAACTCGAGTAAAAATTGAGATATCTTAACGAAACTTGGTATATGCACTTCTTTCGGGCGTAGGACGGATGGTATTGAAAATGGGCAAAATCGGACAATAACCACGCCTACCTCCCATATAACGGTAATTTTCAGAAATACGAAAACTGCGATATTTTAGTAACTACTCAAGATTATTCACTCAAAATTGATATTTATAATAACTTTTAGACGAAAAATAAGAATATTAAAAATTTTTGGAAAATGGGCGTAGCCACGCCCACTTATGGTTACATGTGCATATCTTGGTAACCGCTGCACCGATTTCTTCCAAATTTGGCACAGTTGTTAACCTTGGTATAACATACGAAATGGCCGAAAATTTTTAAAATCGGACAATAACCACGCCCACATCCCATATAACGGTAATTTAGAGAAATACGAAATCTTCGATAAATCAGTAAATATTAAAGCTAATTTATTCAAAATTGATGCTTGCAACAATTCTCTACCAAGAAATACGCTTAAGAGAAAATTTTGAAAAATGGGCGTGGCACCGCCCACTTATGATCACATATATGTATCTCGGTAACCGTTCTAGCAATTTGTACCAAACTCGGTGTGGTTATTGTGCTTGCCACATAGAAGCAAAACGTTGAAAATTATTGAAATCGAACTAAAATTACGGCCCCTTTCCATGTAACAGTAAATTTCAGATATGCTTGAAACTTCAATATTTCGAAATTTAAGGACAATAATTTACTCAAAATGGATACACCCCGGTTTACCATGTAGCGGTAGCTTTCGGAAAGGTGAAAAACATATATTTAATACTTGCGCCGGGTATTTAATGTTCGGCTCCGCCCGAACTTAGGCTTTCTTACTTGTTTTATTTTATAATTTTTCTGATTTTTATACCCGAGCGCCCTGCACTTACCTGCCTACGACCATGCTTACACCTTTTCACTATCACACTTAACTTTACTTACTAAGTAGTGTTTGCCACAATATGAATGGCAAAGTACAGGGCGTAAAATAATAACTGTCGCAAAGGTTTTTCGAAAAATAAAAGAGTCCTTTAAAGATTAGTATTTTTTGCTAACTTTATAAATAGTTTGCTTTAATTTTATTAATTAGTTTTAAAACTTTAATCCTTATTTCCATTTGCCAGCTTTGGGAGATAAGTACATGCATTTTTCGAGTGTATTTTTTTTAGATTTTGTATAAAAACAAAAAGAAAACTGTATAGGTATAGGGTTCGTCGAATGAATGGCCTCCTAGTCACCAGTTCCGAGTCTTTTCGATTGCTGAGTATGAGGCCTTATGTTGGACAAAAGACGGAGTATAAAAGACGGAGTATAATGGAGGAAATTAGCCTATGGTTACAGAAGATATCGTCACTACACACGAATAAAGGCGCGCTAGTGTTTTGACGGCGAAAAAAGCCGCGTAAAAAAATTTTGCGAAAAAAGATGCTTATGAAAAACTTCGGCGAAGTATGTTAAGAGTCTTTGACGCTGAAGTTTTTTTATGGGTGTTTTTTCGCCGTCATTTTTTGAGCTCGCGCCTTTATTCGTGTCTAGTGACGATATGTAATAAAGTAACCGACGAAGACTTGCGTGCCGCTTGAGCTTTTCTCTCAAAGTGTTTACCGCTGGTAAACGCAAATGAAGGTTAACATTTAAAAATTTATTAATAAAATTTAAGTAAAATCTGTGGATAATTAACAATAAACTACTTTTTTCGCAAAATCTATAAAGTTCCCTTTTATTTTTCAACAACACCTGTGCAACAGTTATTATTTTACGCCCTGTATATGATAAAATATTAATAGCTGGAAAAAGGAGTACAAAAGAAGTACAAAACTAAGAAAGGCGTTCATTTCCAGATATTTTTTTTTGGGAGTACAAGGGAGTACATTACAATAAAAAGGTGTACGTTTACTCCCAAAAGCAGTACGTCTGGCAACCCTAGCCTTCGTTGACTTCGCACCTCTTCCGTGGGAGAATTTCAAAGCATAAGGCCCAGCAAAATCGACAGCACTATGGAGAAAACACCGTGTACAAGTTACACGACTGAGCGGAAGTTGGGACATGAGCTGTTGCAGTGGCTTGTTGTTGAGATGTTTGCAGCGAACACATTTGCGATATATACCTCGAACGAGGCTTCGAATACCGTAGACCCAGAATCGACATTGAAGCGTAACCTGCATTATTTGAGGCCCAGCATGTAGCGTTGTGATATGCGCTTTGGCGGCGATTATCCTTGCCAACGAAGACCCCTTTGGCAGTATTATTGGATGCTTCGCATCGTTGGAAAGCGTAGAGTTTTCGATGCGACCTCCTCCACGTAGGACGCCTTTTGCATCCAGAAACGGCTGCAAACGTATGCGACTGCTCCGAACGGGTACCAGCTTCCTTGATCTGCAATTGGAAACTTCTGCCCGAAGGCGTTAGATTGAAACGACTTTACCAAAATGGTTAAAGCGAAGCGGATTACTTAAGCGGTTACTCGCTTGAGTATGTTGAACGAGTGGTCTCTGGTCAAAAGATCCTATTCGCCACTGGTCTGCGTTGGATGCGACACCTTGTTCGACTTCAGTTCGAGGTTGGTGTTGAGCTGTATTGAGATATTAAGCCAAGGTTCGCTGTGAGCTCGCAGCCAAGGCGGCCTATGCCACCATAGAGGATGCGCGAACAATTGAGAAGGCGTGCTGCCCCTCGACGCGCAATCAGCAGGATTATGTTCGGACGGGACATGTCTCCAGTGATTTGCCGGCAACACTTCCTGTACGTCCGCAACGCGATTTGCGACGAAGACGGACTAGCGGCTTGGAGTACCTTGTAACCACGCTAATGTAACTGCGGAGTCTGTCCACGCGTACAGCTTACCGAGTTTACAGGCGAGGCTAGATTGAACTTGCCGTACCAGCCTTGCGCCTAGATGAGCAGCGCATAACTCTAAACGCGGCAACGAAATGACCTTCACTGGCGCTACTTTGGTTTAGGCGGCAACTAATACAACCTCTATCTCACCGTTTGCGTTTTGCGTCCGGCAATAAAGCGCAGCCGCATAAGCAGCTTCCGAAGCGTCCATAAAGTTATGGAATTCCATGTTGACCACCGAGCCCGTGCCCAGCCAACGTTCAGCCTAAGCGATGCAAGTTTAGGTAACTCACTACGATGCGCCAACCAATCTTCTGCTACATTCAGTGGTACTAACTCGCCCCAATCTACATTTGAACGCCATACCCTTTGTAACCAAATTTTAGCGCGAATTGTGCAGGGCGTGGCTAATCCAAGCGGGTCGAATATCTTCCTTGAGTCGGATAGAAACACGCGTTTTGTGATATTGTCAGGCAATTCTTGTAGTTTTGCAGCAATAGAAAGCAAATCTTTATCGGTGTGCTAAACGGACCCCAGAGTGCGGATTTTATTTCCTTCAGCTAAAATATCATCCATGTAGAAATCCCTTACACGTACTATACGTTGATAGTCAGCGTCTTGTTTTGCTACGTAAACCTGGCGGTACATCTTCTCGATGTCCGCGATCAGCCCATAGCGATGCGTGTGGAAACGAACTAGTATGGAGAATAGGTGTTGTTGTAGCTGCGGCCCTACCATCAGAGAATCGTTGAGCGAGTTTCCGAATGACGTCTTCATGGACGCGTTGAACACTACTCTGAGCTTGGTCGTGGCACTTGAATGTTTTACCACGACATGGTGCGGCATGTACTACGTGTCGTCTGTAACGGCACCAGCTAGCTCCATTTGGCCTAAGTCAACAAGTTCTTCCATGAACTTACAATATTCTTGATAGAGGTGTTTGTCAGCAGCATACCTCTTCTCCATTCGGAGTAATGCTCGCACCGCAGTACTTCTAGATTCACCTATCGGTACGGATTTCTTCAGTGGTAAGCGCACGATATATCGACCATCGTTAGCTCGCTTGGTAGTGTCGTCGAAATGTTGTTCACAGGTGAGTTCTTCGGGAGTGTAATACTTTCTCGGACGTAACTCTTCGAGTTCCCAGAACTTGTTCACCAGCGCGGTTAGTTGCATGTCACAGTGTAAGGTGGTTATAGATTTGGGCTGTCTTTGTAAATTGGTCGCGTTCCCGCGCAATACCCAAACGAACACAGTGTTTTGCGGCATTGGAGTGCCATGTTGACCCTCCCTTAACCCATTTAGTACCATTTCGTTCATTTCGTCCATGCCTATAAGGATATCAACTGGTCCAGGTTTAGCGAAACTTGGGTCAGCCAGCGATAAATCGAGAACATGCGGCCACGGTGGTGTCGGTACAGCGGTGGATGGAAGATCATTAATTTTGGGTAACACGAATGTACTCACTTGGAAGTTTGCGTCTAATGATCGCGGTGATTTGCGTAGGGTTACTTCTCCCTTGGTACGGCCACCTTGGGTAGCCCCTCTACCTGTGACGTAAGCGGATGAAGATCGTCTGGGAAGGCGAAGTCGTTGTGCGCAGGCCTCAGTTATGAATGAGGCGTGCGAGCCGTTATCGAGAAGAGCACGAGCTGGTTGCCAACGACCAGCGTCGACTTGTACTAAGACTGAGGGGGTTGCCAACAAAGCGATCAGCAACCAACAGAACGATCAGCATCAGCGTAATGTGACGTGACACTAACGTGCTGGCTTGTTGCGTTTGTAGCGGTTGATTCCTGTTGGTTGTTGAAACTTTTGCACGCGTGTGATGGCGTTGCCGACAGATGCGGCACAATGATGAACTGCGACATTTTGCAAGAATGTGCTCTTTGCTAAGACAGTTTAGGCAAGCACCTTGAGATTTGATGGCACAAAGTTTAGTATTTGCGTCGAGTCGGCTAAACTTTGAGCAAACGTATATTTTGTGGTCACCGCTGCAATAAGCGCAACCAGACGCCTTGCCAACGTCACATGCTTCGACTTGGCTACATGTTGTGTGTAGGACATTCTTCGTAACTACCTTTGTGTTGGCAAGCGCAAGCGGTAGCATCTCCAAAGAGCGTGCACGAGTTTCTAGAAATTCACGAAGAGCGGTAAACGATGGTAACTCGTCAGCCACAAGCAAAAATTCCCATTGTGTGCGGGTTTCGTATGACAATTTGGATACAGTTAGGTTGATAAGCCAGTCATCCCAGGTCTCGGTTGGTCGACCAAGCGCGTAGCGCACCGACATGCTGTAATGTAGCATTAAGCACGAGCTTGATTGCCTTAGCGCAGTCTTTACTCGCTTTTTCGATAGATGACAGAGCCCGTATGTGACTGTCCACCATGACTCGTATGACCTTGCATCTTGAGGTCAACAAGTCCCATGCCTCGCGATAATTACTGTCACACACTGACAAACTACTCACCAAATTAAGTACTTCACCTTTCAAACAGTTACACAAATACTGCAGTTTTTGCCCGTCCGACAAGGTTGCGTTCGCGTTAACCAGCGAACAAAATGAATCGTGGAAGGACAACCATTCCGTAGGACCACCACAAAACGAGGGCAACTGCAGCTTTGGCAGCGACGTGGATGCATGTGCAACCGGAATAGAATTATGTGGTGGTGGTTGTGTGTGCGATGACAGAAGACGTTTAAAGTTGGCCTTTGCAGTTATATACCACTCCTCGCACTGTATGCGCGATTGTTCTTCCATAGGAGTGTTCTCGTCGCCACATGCCAGCTCCACTTCTTGTTGAGCTTCGCAAAAACGAACCCACTGCTCTTCCAATAATTGTAGGTGCGTGGAGAGCACTTCGACGTCCTCCGAAAGCACATCTGCTTTACTCGACTGCAAATGTCGCTGAATGGAGTTTAAAGCGGAACCGCGAATTTTGAGCGAAGACATTTTGCATGTAAGTGCAATGCGAATGTATGTAATTATAAATTTACAGAAATAGCGTAAATCATGCGGTTTGCAATAAAAGTAACACGACTTCGAGGTCCGGCTCGAAGGACCAGAATGTTAGTGATCAAAAGCGGTCGAAACTCGATAATAATTTTGCGGATTAACCCAGATGAAAAATATACACGTTTTATGTTGATAAAGGCGATTTAATGGGTGCTGAAACGGAAGCTTGGTTTGACAGCTTACAATTCAGTGCTACCAAACTAGCAAAAGCTTACAAACTATGATAAGTACTGCCTAACCACCAGGTTCTTACAATAGGGTTGCTAGTTTGGCGCGAACAAATAGTTTGGGATGAGCCTGCCCTAAAAACTATTTTCTATGCATGTATATTTCTATTTCATGTATGGAATTTTCATGAATGAAATTTTCATTTCATGAATTCAAAAAAATGGTCCCGTGTATGCATTTGAATAATTGGCAACACACTGGCGAGGAACTAAACGTTGGGTGTGACTTCTTTGGTCTCCTTTTGAATTTGCAAAAGCGGTTCGTCCATGGTGGAATAACAACAAGGTGTTGTCAGAAGCGACGTGTTTGTTGTAATTTTGACAACGTCGGAATGCTTATTTTCAGTGTTGCCGATCTTAGTTTTTATAATATTATTAGTTGGGAAATAGTATCTAAAATACTCCATTTTAGTATTTCGTTTTATAGCGATTTTTAAAGAACTTGGTGTTTCAGAAAGATATTAATATTTAAAATTGCTGGATTTGTATAATTTTTATCTTCAAAATATAAAATATAAAAGATATCGTGGTTATCAATGGAAAAAGACGTACACAAAAATCGTATGGGAAGGCGATTTTTTTATATTAGATATCTTTTGCTGCATTGTCATAATATCGAGCCAAATGGACTAGTGATACACTAGAATAGAGCGGCTGCATGGTTAAATTACGATTTCGCTTATATTATCGATATTTATGTGTTTTAATTTATTTAAAAAATCATTTACAGTCTTATGGGCTGTTTTTGCTTACGCGTAAAAGCACATTTAGCGCATTTAGCTCTAAATGCTACTCTAAATGTACATTTATCCATACAAAATTCGTCACCTAAATGCAACTCCATTTTTGCATTTAGAATCTAAATGCTAAAAGCAACCCTGTGATCTTCCAAAATTTCCACGATTCGAACATGGTTTAATGAGAAGAAGTGGCAACATTGCTTTTTCGAGTATACAGTCGCTAGCTGCGTTTCAGTGATCGCCGATCGAGATTTCATTTATTATTTCACATTATTTGGATAAAGAAAAGTTACGCAAATTAAACATCGATATGATGCTGATAGAAATCTGGATTAATTTGTGATCAACTCTGTTTGTTTTGTTTCCTAATTAAGTGTGAAAATTATAATTGACAGCACCGACAAATGAATATATATGAATATATACACAAACAAATGTTTGGTTTTGGTTAAAATAATTCAAGCTTTTGTATTGAATTTTCGGTTTAGAATTTATTTTTTCCTTTTCAGTAGGGATTTTTGGACATTATCTTTTCCGTGAGAATTTATCGTAATAGATACGGATCTGAATAAGCGACTGGAACACGGCTGTTTGTCAAAAGCATACGATTTCGAACTCGCGTAAATGTACATTTGCTAAATGCGATAGCATGAACGCTCTTCGAAAACATATGTTCGAAAGTGCTAAATGTTGCATTTTAAATGCAGCAAAAACGCTGCATTATAGGAAATTGCCTTATTTCCCCTGCCTTTACTTTTTTATAAGTTACAATATATGTCCAACCTGTGTGGAGCTGTCGATACAAACATATATTCAGGCTTATAAGCCTATAATTAAACATTTTTCTACATTTAGGGCCGTTTACTCAATATGTGGTTAACACTAATCTCCGTCTAAACATCATTATCGACGTGTTCGGTTCCATGCATATAACATGGAGTCGGTAACGTCGATAATGATGTTTTACCGGAGGTTAGTGTTAACCAGACATTGAGTAACCGGCCCTTAATTTGAAATAGTATGCACAAACGGATTAAAAGTAGTAAATAATTAATACCTTTTCTACTACCTAAAAATGCGTGACCGGAATAGACCTGCCGAAAAGGTGAGGCTAAGTTACTGACAACACCTTGTTATTATTACACCAAGGGTTCGTCATGAACGGCTTACTGCCGTCCGTAAATTGGAGCGCTAAGCGTTGCGTTTTCCAATGCCAACGGGTGCCAGCGCGCGCCACACTCAAATCAACGCGGCGTAATTTTTGACGTTTTCTCATTTCCTCTCATTTTTATTCCCGTTTCCTCTTTCCCTTTCTTCTCCTTTCTGTTTCTTCCCGTCTTATGCATCCAACTTCAAGACATAACGTCCTGTCAAAAGTGAAAATTCCATTTGTTTGGCGCTAGCGCCGCCCTATTGTGGGATGCTTCATACAAATTGTATGGGCATGAGGATTTTTGACAGCTCCTTGGCGCTTGGCGCGCCAATTTAGGGATGGCAGTTAGGGTTGTAAATCACAATAGTTGCGTTCGCGTAGCTGTTAATTGTTCATGTTTAATGGCCCGTATGCAGCTCTCAAGAAACGGTGTGTGTGTCCAAGGAATTTTGACGTTTTTGATACTTCACAGCCTGTTGCCTCACTCTTTCCTCAATATATAATGGAACGGGCACATATTTCTGTTGCAAATGTGGGTTGCCTTGTGCTCTTTTTTCACAAAGAACTTTAGAAAACCGTAGTAGAAAGCGTAGCAAATTTCTTAAGAACTGCGTACTGCCTTAAGGAAATTTGACTCAAGAAAATTTCTTAGCCATTTCTTGTACGTCGTTTTATATGGAGTTTTTGCTTTTCTTGAGAGCTGCTTACAGGCCTTAGCCAGAGAACGTAAAGTATAGAGAAGGACCGAAAACTGTGAATGCCACATTTTTCGAGCCAACTGAACAAGCGAAGCGCATTTTAAGAGCGACAAATATTTGGAATACTTAACAGCGAAAGCAAAATACAAAGCAGAAAAGAAGAATGTTAACAGAGCTAAATCCCACGATTACTTGTACATTTTGTATGGAGAATGATAATAATTAATTTAAAATTCTGCATGCAACCATGTTCTCGACGATACATGCAACTTTCATGAAGATTAAACATAAAAAGCGTTGTAAAATAGTAAGGGTATACGTCAAACCTTATAAATTCATTGTAAACCGTATAAACTTATAATTGTGTAAACCTTATAAATGAACTGTCAAAATTTGTATGGAAACTCGTTTACACATTTCTGATAAATTCCCCAGCGATTTCACTGAATAAACTTGATAAACTGAAGCCAATGCAACTCAGTCGCAACTCTAGCTATGTTTTCTTGGGCAATAATCGGGATCCACATAAAACTTTTGCACGCAAATTCACACACAACGATGTGACCCTAATAGAGATCTGGTTCAATTATTATCCGTTCTGTTTGTTTTGCTTCACTGATAATTTAACTGCAAAGTTTGGTAGCCGTGTCAAATGAATTCATACACAAACAGACATTCTGCCATTGTTTCTTTTAACTAGCTTCAAATAAATAGCCTTTATCTTATATGTATATTTATTCAAATAGATATTATCTCGGAAATATAATTTTCGGTTTGGTTTCTATAATTTCTTTGTCCTCGCGCTGGTAGTATTAAGTTAGTGATACTGTGCTCTATAACAAAAAAAAAAAACACGACTATTGTCGCATGTGTAAACGAAAAGAGGGTGTGGGTCGTTCATGTAAAGCCTGATATACAGTTCAATGCGAGCGTGAGCGTGAACGTACGCAAAGGCAAATAATTCCATTTGTATTCTTATGGACGCTCACACACATCTGCCAAAACTTGCCGTTCACATGCGAATGCTTTGCGTACGCATACAGTTGAGTGTCAGTTCGAAAAAGGCATATTATGCATTTTAAATTAGTTTTTATTCTATAATTCTGAAAGATATTTTAATTCACTATCTTTTCATGTCTCAACTATAGCAAAAAGTTGAGTAATAACTAAGATATTGACCAATATAAAAAGCTCACGCTCACGCTGGCATTGAACTGTATATCATTCTTAATAGGCCCGTCAGAATAGGTACTTGTACGTCAATAACGGAAAAGTATGCGAAGGAAGTGGCGTACGTACCGTAGAGATACGCCACAATGAAGGTTTGCGTCTGCAAACAAAAATCAGCTATTTCCTATGCCCACGTACTTGGGGTTTACACAAGTCAATTTTTCATATACAATAGCAAAACATTCATATTTTTTTACTAACATATTCCCACTTCTCTTGATGTCTTCATCACTGTCTCTGGCTTTTCGAAGACAGTTTATTGTCTGGATGCCTACTTTACTCAAACAATGTGTAAATTATGTGCATATTCTCATTGGTCTTGTCTTGTGTAAACGCGGGGTTATACAACTATCAGCAGTGACGGACTTACGTGCGTCAAAAGTTGAGTGTTGGCCAACGTTCGTTGGGTCCATCAACGCAAGGGTTGCCAATCTGACGCCCTCTATGCAAACACACAGAGTCTACTCAACTGTCAGTTTCATCCTTGAGCGCAACGTACGCAAAGTACCCATCCTGACGGGCCTATAACAGAGTGCGTAAACTTATAAGATCATGATCTAACTACACAAGATCTGACAAAATGAAGCAAAAGAAAAAAGTAATTTTCAGGCTGACGTTTGTAATTTCGGCGCCATGTTATTTTCTTTGAAAAGTAAACAAAGAATATGAAGACGAAGCATAAAGAAAAAAATGAAAGCAATTTTGTAGCTCATGTTTGTGCTAACCAATTATTGTTTTTGTATGTGTTTTTGCAACCAATCACCGCGCACTTCATTTTAATTACATTTTCACAAAAAAAAATTTATTGAAAATCACTGAAATAAACCACCGGCAAAATACACATAAAGAAAGAAGCAAAACAGAAATAGGAAACTTCAAAATTACGAACGTCACACACTTTTTTCTCAATTGATATTACAAATGGTTGTTTCTCGACCGGTCAGATCTGTTCTAATTGGTTCATGTTATAAGATTATTTGCTTGATAAAGTTACCGGTTTAGATGAATACCACTACCAAGAATGATAGAATACAAGATTGCGCCGTCCTGGGCGTTGACATTTGTGTACCACAAGTAAACAAAGAATGGAGCGAAAAGAAGAACGAGTTGAAACTGCCAAAGCAGTTCACTTTACAGCGAAAAACGTGTTTTAATTTTGCTAAATGTGAAAATATTGCATTTTTCACTTAATCTATTAGAGAAGAGTGAACATTTTAGTGCACTCCATTGCTTTGCAATTAAGGCTGCTGCAGAAAACTGCAGCAGCATCTCTGCGGGATTGATTAGTTAACTTGCTAATGGAGGCTGCGTGGAGAAGAAACAAAATCATTGTGAGGAAATGCTGTTAATATAATAATAGAGAAACATTTCGGGAACGGCTTTGCCGTGCCCTATGTACACAAAATGCAGCGATTCGTCCCAGCGCTACACTTGCATCTACGCTTCTTGCATCTTGACGGCTCTCGCAATTTAACAAACAGCACTTCATTGTATTAGTTTTTACGCAGTCCTCAACTCAAAACTCACTCACAAATTGCAAATTAACACAATTTAAACTCATTTTTCACTTCTAATTCAAATGACTTTTTCGCTGATTTGTAAACAAAGGTTTATTTACAAGTTACCACAACTGTCAAAATCGGCAAAACCAAAGTAGCGGTACCACTGACGGCGCCACCTTTGTTCGCTGCATCGTGTACCACTACTATCGATTTTTCGATGTTTTTGCTAATAAGAGCGTGTGTGAATCGGTAACAAAGTCGCCGCGAGTTAATTTTTGACAACTATGAGGTGAATAAAATTTCAGTAGCTCATGAGGCTAATGAAATTTTTGACAAATGCATAGAAAATTTTGACAATCGCAAAGATTGTTCATGTGTGTAACTTTTCGTGAAATAAAAGCTTAAATTGATGAATTACAATCAACGATGGTAGATGTTTTTTTAAATATTAATTTCACTTCAATTTGTAATTTGTTTATTCCGTATAAATATGCGGTTATCACAAATTTACTGCTGTCAAAAAAGATTTCATTTCACACAGCAGGTTGGCAAAACTGTCTCACCATAGTAAAAATATTATTCAACAGCTTTCCCCATAGAACTTTGTTACCGATTCACACACGTCGTAAACCATAAATAATGGAAGGGGCATATATTTCTGTTGCAAACATGGGTTGCCTTGTGCTATTTTTTCCCAAAAACCTTTAATAATCCGTAGTAGAAAGCGTAGCAAATTTCTTAAGAATTGCGTACTGCCTTAAAGCTCTGTATGCAGCTCTCAAGAAAACAGTCAAAAAAAAATTGCCATTATTTCGCGTGTGTTTCCAAGGAATTTTGACATTTTTGATACCTCACAGCCTGTTACCTCACTCTTTCCTCAAGAAATAATGGAACGGGCATATATTTCTGTTGCAAACCTGGGTTGCCTTGTGCTCTTTTTTCACAAAAAACTTTAGAAAACCGTAGTAGAAAGCGTACTAAATTTCTTAAGAACTGCGTACTGCCTTAAGGAAATTTGACTCAAGCAAATTTCTTAGCCATTTCTTGTACGTCATTTTATATGGAGTTTTTGCTTTTCTTGAGAGCTGCATACAGACCTTAAAGCCAGTATGCAGCTCTCAAGAAAACGGTCGAGAAAAAATTGCGATTATTTCGTGTGTGTGTCCATGGAATTTTGACATCTGATATTTCACCAGCCTGTTGCCTCTTCCTTTCCCCAAGATATAATGGAACGAGCATATATTTCTGTTGCCAGCATGGATTGCCTTGTGCACTTTTTTCACAAAAAACTTCAGAAAAGCGTAGTATAAATCGTAGCAAATTTCTTAAGAACTGCGTACTGCCTTAAGAAAATTTTACACAAGAAAATTTCTTAGCCACTTCTTGTACGTCATTTTATATGGAGTTTTTGCTTTTCTTGAGAGCTGCATACTGGCCTTTAAGGAAATTTGAGACAAGAAAATTTCTTAGACATTTCGTGTACGTCATTTTATATGGAGTTTTTGCTTTTCTTGAGAGCTACATACTGGCCTTATAGTTGAAATCCTGAACAAATAACAAACAAACAATCTATTTGAAAGTTACATAAATCCCAAACACATACGTCTTAGGACCGGTTACTCAATGTCTGGTTAACACTAATCTGCGGTTAAACATAGTTATCGACGTTACCGACTCCCTCTTGTATGCATGGAGTCATAGACGTCGCATAGACGTTTAACCGCACATTACTGTTAACCAGACATTGAGTAACCGCCCCTTAGAGGCGCAGGTGAATTAAAAAACAACCTGTGAGCTAAAATATACTTAGTTCTGCCCAATTTTTTTTAAAGAATATTGAAGTTGTGATATAAACTAATAATAAAACATAGTTTTGTTAATAAAGACTACAATGACATTTATTTAAGAAAAAAGTATAAAGGGTTCAAATTAAAAAAAAAAAATCCTGACAACATACGCCTCGAAGACGCAGATTGGGCTTTTAGAGTTAAGGCAATAATCGACCGTATATCTCCGTTTTTTAGCCTTAATTTTCCCAATCACCGATCGAATGCCCCTGACAAAATCATTTTAATATGTATTAACTTCCCTAAACTCTTATAACGTACGCTCTTGGGGTAAATTCAGATAACTGTAACAGATTATTAAAGGATTCCCTTAAACTCGTAAAGTCTTAAATTGTGTAAAACTCGTAAGTTTACGACGCTTTTATGGAAACGCCCACTTTGTGGAAAGGTGTAAATAGGAGCGTAAAGTGCCTGTTTGACAGATCAACCAGGATTTTGTGAAGCAATTTTAATTTCGCAGTATTTAACAGTCGGCCGCTGTGGTGTAGTGGTAAGAGCGCTTCCTCTCCGCAGCATCTGGGTTCAAACCCTGGTCAAAGCAACATCGCAAAAAATATTGAGAAAAAGGTTTTTTCTTAACAGCGGTCGTCCCTCGGCAGGCAATGGCAAACCTCCGAGTGTATTTCTGCCATGAAAAACAGCTTCTCATAAAAACACGATCGCCGTTCGGAGTCAGCGTAAAACTGTAGGTCCCCCGATTTGTGTGACAACATCAAGGCGCACGCCACAAATCGGAGGAGAAGCTCGGCCAAACACTAACATATGTGTAAGCGCCAATCTATTATTATTATTAGTATTTAACATAACATCCCGCCATCTTGTCTTTATCTCTCTTGGCTTAAATACAATTAAAAATTCGGAAAATTAGTAGAAAACATTAGTCAATACAGCAAGGGGATGAAATTCATTCATTTTATTCGCTTACTAGCCAGTGCCCGCGTACTTCGCGGCGCCTAATAAGAACTTTTGCGTTGGCCAATGCAAAAGAGCGTATAAAAGCATAATAGTAATAATAAAAATAGTCTGTAAAGTCAAAATTGTTGGTTCAAGTTGAAACCACTAAGGCGCAGTATCCCCCTCACACATAGGCCGATAATAGTAACGCTGTGATACCATATGGAATACCAATCCCTTTCGGCGTCATGAGCTTTACCCATGGTCTTATTTCCACCTTTGAGATCTCTGCCAAGCATGCGCGATCTTTTTTCTATGATTTTGCAACTACAATATTGGTGCGAAGTGCGTCCCACAGGATGAAAAGTTTTCCGGTACATTGGCTAATGAGTCGTGTGATCTCTTGAATATCTTTCAAATGAAGCAATTGATATACCTACGGTGATCTTTCCCTGTTAATTCACCACTTTTACAATTCGTGGTAATATTTATGAACTGATTTCTAGGTAGATGCAAGATCGCATGATCGTGCATGAGGGCGTCAGACAAACTTAACCCCATCCTTCATTTAAACATCTGAAAACTAAATTCGTATAACTTAAACATAGGGCCAAAGCAGACCAACCACACGGGGTTTCTATACATTTCGGCTGCAGCGTCATCCATTGGGTCCATTTTCTGCAAAACCATTGCTTACCATGAAAGGAATATGTGTTATGAATGTCAACCTCAACTCCATCGGCACTCATTTAAATTTTTATCAAACAGGTACATAGCTCACATATAAAATTTGAACGAAATCGGTTAATAAATGCAATTTTTATAAATAACTTTACTCCTACATCACCTAGCGAGTTTTCTAGTAGCTTGTAATGGGACCATATTTGTATGTAAGATAACCTCCGACAATCTGACAGAACTTTATTCAGTGGTTTTTGAGTTTAGTCCGAGCAACGAAAACGGCTGTAATTTTATGCAAATAGGTATGTAGATAGGCCAGTCTATAGCGAAACTCGTAAAATCAAAGTTCCATTCTTTGTGAAAAAGTTTGTTTTTGTTTATCGGCCTTTAAATTGTATACTGATGTAATTTTTATTTGATAAGCTCGAGGCCCAGAGAAAACATAAAACACAAGTTTTAAGTTCAATAATTTTTAATGTAGATATTTCGACCTCAATCTGGGTTCTTCTTCAGGACTGTAAGTATACATAAACACATTGACTTATTATTAACCTGTAAAATTATTGTAAAATATAAGTTAAACACAACTTACACTCTTCGTTGTGCCCGGTCGAC
>NW_023458780.1:67456-71594 GCF_013731165.1 Rhagoletis pomonella
CTTATATTTCACAATAATTTTACAGGTTAATAATAAGTCAATGTGTTTATGTATACTTACAGTCCTGAAGATGACCTCAGATTGAGGTCGAAATATCGACATTAAAAATTATTGAACTTAAAACTTGTGTTTTATGTTTTCTCTGGGCCTCGAGCTTATCAAATAAAAATTACATCTTTGTGAAAAATTAAAAAAAAATTCGTCAAAATTTTCATATAAATTTTACCTTTTACTAAAAATTAAAAACAAAGTTACAACAGTTAAATGGAATTTAGAAGTGTAGGAAAAAATGGTTCCCAATCGAATGATACTTGCGCGTTTACGTAAATGTATATCGATCCAGCCTTTCCAGTAATTACCACTTTTCGCCATAAGTACGGTATTGATAACATATGTAGCTGTGTCGAATTTCACATTTTATATGATGAGTTCAGTTTGTATGGTAGGTGTTACGCCCCCTTTTCCAATGAATTTGGAATATATGCATCAGTGCTAAGTTTCAGTTCCCCAGCGTAATTGATTTTAGAGATATATTGGTTTTTTACGTTTTAGTCTGTATAAGAATTTTAGGAATATCCCGAGCTACATACCGAGTAAATTTTTGGTCGGAATATTTATTTTCAAGGTGCTGGCAACTGTCCCAAATATGAACCGAAGCGGTACAGCCGTTTGGTAGTTTAGTAAAATACATTGTACAGAGAACTGTATGAAATTGTAAAGCGTGAGGTCTCAGATTTCTTAATTTTTTGGCAGCAACAACAAAAAGATTTAATTTTTTTTATCAAAAACCTTCCACACAGAAGTTCTAAAAAGGGCGATTGGTTATGCTTGAACACACTGTTATGGGTTACTGTTCGCCGCACAAAATATAAATACTTTATTCTTCGGCATATAGCGCACCCGGTAGCGTGCCATAAATTTCACCATCTAATAATTTTTCTAGAGCGTACGGCAACACCAAGTCTGCATGGAAGGTCTGCCATTTTGCGATAGCTGTGTTTCTTGCGGACGGTGTCGCTGATAGGGCTTTCGCACGAGGCGATTTTTCAGGCAACTTTTAGTTGAAAGCAGAAATCGCCTCGTCCGAACGGCCTTTCAACTAATCGCTTTCAACAAAGTTGGTCGCCAGCCAACTTTGAGCTCGTTCAACTTTTTTTCCTTGCAACCCTGTGTTTCTTTACATTCTGTATCAGTGTTGGGAAATGAAATCGTTCCTTCAGTACGAAATCTATACAAAAAATGTACTTTTCGGCTATAAATTGTATACACTTTTTAATTCGCTCATATATTTTCTTAGTACATTCCCTTCAAGACCAATGATTTTATGGTATTCATGAGAAAGTTTTATTGTTTATGTACATACGTTTACGTATTTTACACTTTTACAAATTGATTCCACGTGCACATGTACTGCATTTAACGCAAATATGTATGCACACATTTTCAGGTATACATCTTAACAAAAAGCATATTTAAGTTGATATTAATGGATAAAAGAGACATTTTCTTTGGATTCAGTACTAAAATTTGACATTTTTATAGCATTTCAAGTGCTTATCAAAACTTTACGACAAGATTTGACCATTTATCTTAATATTATTAAATTTTAATTATTTTTTGTAAAAATACGGTTTATATTTTAAGAAAAGCCGTACAAATCCAAAGTTCAAACTTTGTGCAACATTAAAAAAAAACCAACACACTTTCGTAAAAATTTCGAGCTTTTTAATTCGATTTCCTAGATTTATTTTGAGTGTGCGGTTTTTTAGCAATTAAATTTTAATAGAAGTAAGTTTTTTAAGATTTCTTTGATGAAGGTGTTGCTAATTTTCTCCATATAAAAAAATCGTCGAACACACTTCGTATGGAAGAAAATGACTGGCATCGTCGACAAAAAAAAATGCCAAGTTCAACGGTAAGTCCCAGCTACTTTAAACTTGCACTTTATTATACTAAACTTGAATGGGCTAAAAACTAAAGAATATTGATAAAGCTTGAAATTTTTACGAAAGTATGTTGGTTTTTGGATGTTTCGCATAGATTTAATCTTGGGTTTATACAGTTTTTCTTAAAGAATACATTATATTTTATAAACAGATAGTTAAAATTAAAGAATAATAAAATAAATAGTAAATCTTGTCAATATGTGAGTGCCGTAAAGGTATTATATTTAAGAAAATCTCTTCTTATAACTAACGAAGACTTTCTTTCTATATGAAGTTGACTTCGACATTTTGTTTTAATAAAACTTAGTATCGAAAAGTTTCTTTAAAAATTTGCCTAGGCTGTATTATACTGGTTCGTTCAAGCCATTTTTCAAAACTTACAAAGGTAAATACGAACTGTCGAACAAAAGAGAATACAAAAAATTTCTTGCTGTGAATTTTCAGAGCTATATATTTTTAGTATTCATTACAAAATTGTATTAAAAAGTACTGCTTATTAGGAAAGTATATTGTAAATGAAATTGTATCAAACAAGTACAATTGTACCAAAAAATGCCAACACTGTTGTGTATACATATTTTTTTTCTTTTTTACTTTTTTACTCTTATTTTATCTTTCAGCTTCGCTAAAAGCACTTATACCAACGCTTGGCTTACCAAATTTACGCCAATTGATAAAATTTGGCGATTTAAACTCATTTTAAATAATGTAAACAACAATTCGAGTTGAATCGAAAATCGCCTCGTCTGAATAGGGATGGCAACTTTTTCACTTTCAACTTCTCATTCAACTCCGCATTCAACTTTTGTTGCCTGAAAAATCGCCTCGTGCGAAAGGCCTATGATTGTCACTAGTTCCTGCAGGTCTGTTCGTCTACTTTTTTTGGGTTAATAAACGCTTTCCCGCGGAGGCTGGTGATAGTTGTGACAGCTGTCTGTAACTGCCCGTATTCACAGGATTGAGTTTATATCTTAACACAAATGTTAGAACATAGAGAGCAATAAATGTATCAGAACTTGTATTTTGGCATCTACTGCGGTGACTTGGTAGTGCGACAGCTACGTTTCCTTTGTACTAAAACAATCTGGCGGCGACATTATCAATATTCTGATATAGAGCCAGTGGCAATCAGTAACTTTTTCTGCATGATGTACGAATAAATTGAGTTTTACTGTGCCAACCGCAAAGAAAAATTTTGACAGTTGGGAAAAACCACACAAACGCTCGTGCAGAAGCTCTATTTTGTGTGTTGCTGAAATTGTTAAATTTACATCTATTTTATAGCTTGCAAGTAACGTACGTTCTTTTGTTTTATCAGATTCCATTTTGATTTTCATTCTTTACTACCGCCCACAATATTCTGCCTTATCCTGAGTTTCGCTCGAAAAATGTTCATCTGCCCATAGTTAATACATGGAAACCAAAAGTAGAAAAGTGAACCGGTTCGGGAAAAATGAAAATCATGATAAGGCTGATTACACCTAGAAGCTGTCAAATTTTACCTAGCACATTAGCTAAATAAAATTCTGACGTTCGTATCCACCACGAAACTGTCAAATTTGTAAACTAGCAATTTTTCAAAAATTTTTTTTTGCGGTTAAGTCCGGTAAAAATACTTACAAAGGAGTCACGGCAACCCCGGATTTTTTTTTTTATATTCCTCCTTGCACTGCGGTAAATTCCATTTGGAAGAGTAACGGAACTAGCCCCAACGACGCAGTGCCCGTTATTCTTCCAAATGGAATATTCCCGCAATGCAAGGGTATAAAAACCTGCTGGCAACGCTTTGGTCGGCCATTAATACGTCAAATTACTTGAAACTTGTGTCGGTGCGATTAAGGTGGCGTTTTGAAAGGGAAAAAAATAATAAAATATTAGTGTCAAGTGAAATTAAATAGAGTTTGTGAAGTGATGTTTCAACGCGAAAATCTGGTGAAAATTAGCAATAATTCCAGCTAAAACTACAACTGCCCAGATTCGCCATAATTGTTCAAATGGCAATTGAGCTATGAATGCCATACACGCAAACTAAACTAAGTGACTACTCCTTCTCGATTTTGAATTGCGATTTCCGCAGGGCATAATCGCTAAAAGTACCTAAAGAGCAGCATACCATCATAGAAAGCTGGCAAAATTTGTGAAAAGTGGAAGCAATTGGAGTCCCCACACCGGGGAGAAACCCTACACGTGCT
>NW_023458780.1:71694-77455 GCF_013731165.1 Rhagoletis pomonella
TCAGCAAAGGTTTTGAAGGTCTCTGATACGAATTGCTTTCCGTTGTCGGAATGAATGTATTCGGGTACCCCGAATACATGGAAAACTTCTTTTTCCAGGAATTTAACAACTTCTGCCGACGTAGCCTTTCTCATAGGTTTAAGGAACACGAATTTGGAGAAGTGGTCGAGACATACAAACACATACACATTACCATTGGACGTACGAGGATAAGGACCCATAAAATCAATGAACAAACGCTGAGAAGGCCGCTCTGTCACGTGTTGCCTGCCCATCGGAGGCTTATGAAAAGAGTTCTGAGTTTTGTTGCCCTTACAAATATCACAGCTTGCTATATATTTTTGAACTTCAGCGACCATACCGGGCCAATAATATTTTTCCCTTATTCTGGCTAACGTTTTATGAATCCCGCCATGCCCTGCGGAGGGCGAGTCATGTGAGGATTCCACCAGAGCCTGCCGCAGCTCCGTTGGCACCCAGAGTTTCCAGGCGTGGTCCTCTTGAAGCCTGTCCCCCCGACTGAACTGTGTCCTTTTATAAACAAATCCGTCCGATATACAAAACTCAGGCAATTTACCGCTGTTGTCAGTTATAGTTTTCTTTAATTCCTCATATTCTTTCGTTTTGAAAAATGGCGAGTTTAAACAAATATCCATCATTCTGTCGCTTATCGTCATTTCATCCATTCCTACTCTAGACAGCGCATCGGGAACTATGTTTTGAGTCCCTTTGCGATGTTGAATATCAAAATCAAACGCCTGCAGTTTAAGGCTCCATCTCGCTAGTCGCCCTGAGAGGCCCTTTTGATGCATTAGCCATTTTAAGCTTGCGTGATCAGTGATCACTGTGAAGGGCAAGCCCTCCACATAAGGCCTGAATCGTTTTATGCTCAAAACGGCCGCGTAGCATTCTAATTCCGTAATGCTGTAATTGCGCTGAGCTTTGTTTAACTTTGCAGAGATATACGCAATCGGTCGTTCGTTACCGTCCTCGTCTAGTTGGAAAAGCACACCCCCCACTCCGTCAGTCGATGCGTCGCATTGAATGTAAAAACGTTTGTTAAAGTCCGGGTGGGTCAACACTGGCGCTGAAATAAGGCTTTGCTTTAAGCGCTCAAAAGCAGTCTTTGCGTCGTCTGTCATTGTAAACTTTTTAATCTTTTCCTTCGTGAGACAGTCATGCAGCGGAGCTGCAATTGTGGCGTAATCTCGTATGAACCTGCGGTACTACCCTGACATCCCTAGGAACCTTCTGAGCTGTTTCGGGGTCTTTGGCTCTGGGAAATCCCTCACTGCTTCAATCTTTTTGGTATCTGTGCGTATGCATCCATCTCCTACCACATAGCCTAGGTACCTTACTTCTTTAAAACAAAATTTACTCACGCAGACATTTAGCGACCTTTTCGAGCAAACACAGATGTGACGAAAAATCAACAGAACAAACAAGTAAGTCATCTAAGTACACAAACACAGATTCACGAAGAGAAGCGGGAATGACCTTGTCCATTAGCCTGCACATTCGTTGAGCCGCGTTACACAGACCGAATGGCATCACCGTAAAATGGTACAAAGGTCTACCTGGTACAGTGAACGCAGTCTTTTCTCTGGACTTCTTTTCAAGCGGAATTTGCCAGAAGGCGTCTTTGAGGTCTATCGCCGATATAAATCGCGTATTTTGCAGTCTGCTCAAGATCCCGTCAATGTGTGGCAGTGGGTACGCGTCCTTCACTGTACGTTCGTTCACTTTTCTCGCGTCAAGACATAAACGGTTTTTCGTCCCTTTGATGACCAACGATACAGGTGAGCTCCAGCTACTGTTGCTCTCCTCGATTACTCCCATTTCCAGCATTCTATCGAGTTCGCCGTATATCAGCTTTTGGATGGCTGGAGATATCGGGTAGAACCGCTGCTTAACGGGTAGGTTCTCGTCATTTACCTCGATTACGTGTTCCTCCGCATCTGTTTTACCTAGTCCTAATACTGCGAAAGAGGGAAATTGTGCTTTGACGCGTTCTAAAGCTAGGGTCTGATCACTGGTCAAGTCGTGTTTCACAGCCTCGAATGATGGATCACCTTCGGAAGGTACGAGCTCTGCTAAGGTGGGACTACTCACACTCGCACTCACTCCCCTGCTAACGACACTCATACCGAACGATTGCCAAAAGTCGACACCCAAGTACACTTCTTGTTGGAGGCCTGGAACAATCAAAAACTCCAGGTCTCGTGTTGCATTGTCCCAGAGAACTGGCAAATTTATAACCCCCTCTACCGCGGCTTCACCGCCATTTGCTGTGTTAATACATTGGCCCTTGATTGGCATTATCAGGTCCTCCTTGCCACATAGGAGCATGCTTGCATTCTTACCCAAGCAGCTTGCGCCTGCGCCTGAGTCTAGGAGCGCTAGAACCTCATGCCCGCCAATCTTCGTTTTGGCAAAAAACCTATTGTCTCCACTTAACGTCACAATTGTAGATATTATCTTGTTGTATATTCTTTTGAAGTTTTTCCTCTTTTCCCTCATCTTTTGGATTTTCTTATAATTCCTAGGCTTTTTATCCACTATCTCTTCGCTAAATATTCGCTTACGAGCCTCTTCATATTCAAGCTTTCTCTGATGTAAACTTTTCATTTCTCGTTTTACTTCTACTTCTAGCTCTCTCTTAACTACATTGATTTTATCATTCTTCAATATTTTCACTGCTTCATTTCCGGGTCTCTCTCGTCCTGGCAAGAGTTCCCGGAGATCTCCGCCAGCTTGAGGTTTCCCTTATCATTTTTATAAACACAAAACGACGAATCACTACCACACGCGAAACACACCATATTATGGAACGAGGACTTACACTTAGTTTCTCTCTGGGCCTCCGCCGGGTTCTTCAGAAAGTGGTCCACCGGCATGCCGCAGGAGAAACATAACATCAAGTGGAATGGGGAAGGACAAAAGGAGCTCACAGTGGACTTTGACACGATAGGACTAACAGACGAAGACGGATTATCTCTAGACAGAACTGGTGTGGGCTGCTGAGGTTTCTTCAGCTGATTCCTATTAAAGGCCTCTATGCTAGCTTCTGCTTTTACTTCTAGGGGTTCCAGATCTATCTCATTTATAGCCTTGGGCCTGTTCCTATTTTCTTTTATAACCTTTTCTGCTCTTTTACATTCAGCTTTAAGTTCTGCCAGGCTCTCCATTTTAGACGCGAATGTCAAATTTGCCAAATATGGCTTGAGGTTGCCCCTGATAATGCCAACCAGTTCCTTCTCGGGGATTTTTTTCCGAAGTCGGAATGTGAGATTATGAATTTCACCATAAAATTCTTCAAAGTTTTCATGAGGTTGCTGCTTCCGCTCCATTATCTCACGGATTATTTCATAATCTGACTCGGCGGTCTTGAAGTGGCTCAGCATCTCGGACTTCAGTTCAAAATAACCGAATTCTGGATTCTCTGCATTGTCCTCGAGTACCTGCCAGTACCACTTCAAGGCCCCGCCGGTCATGAGGCAATGAAAATCCGTGAAAAGTTGGAAAATCGATATGTTGTACTGTTCACGCATTTTCTCTACACGGAAAACGAAGCTTTCTATACTCATGCCCTTATTAGACCCATCGAATTTCACATGCCATTTTTCTAAGTCGATCTTCTTCCATCTTTTATCGTTGCTCGATTGCAACGAAGTTGAGCCTCGCCTTCCATCGTCGTTGTCTTGCCCTGCTGCAGACGATCTAATGTTGCTTATCTCCGGGGTGGATGCCCTGGCTGGTTGACTAGCGCCTGCTTTCGCAAATGTTTCCACCTCAGTCACGCGGTTGCTAAGGTTGGCTACATTGGCTCGCATGTGGCGCACCTCGTTCATACATTGCGCCAACATATCGTTTTGTTGTGCCATCATCGCCATCATCCGGCTCAGCTGCTCTATGCTGGTCGCTGATGAACTAGGTTCGCCACCTGTGGGCCTCGAACCCCCTGCTACCGCGTCACTGGGTGGCAAACTTTCCTCTACCCGTTCTCCTGTCTCTGGCATAGCTAATACTTCTTCAATTTTGCGTGAAAAGCTGATACTATTATCGGTGGTGCTCAATGCAAATTCGTCGGTGACGCGTATATTTGGTGCTTGACGCACGTTTTGTTCCTGGATACCGAAAACTCTAGCGGTGCACCTATTTAGATAGTCGGTAGGCAAAAAATCTACTGGGTAAGGTATGCCAGTATCTATCTGCGTAAATATCGAACCGACGACCTGATTTTCTAAAGCCCTGGCGGCACTCCGTGTGATCCTTCGGTTGGAATCGAAAAGGCCTAGTCCTCCAATTACCCTCTCTTCACTCTCACTCTCCTCCATTCACCCTATCGCCAATAATTTACAATCCAAGCAATACGCTTTCAAATAACAAAAAAAATCAATATTAAAATACAACTCAACGCAATTCAATCAAGGTTTGTTTAGCTCTCCACGGCCTCAAATATATAATAAAAAAATAGAAATTCGGTAAAAAAAACTTTGCGCGTATGCAACTGCGCAACTCCCAATTAGATTCAGAATCAATTCAGGATAAGCAAACACAAAAAAAATAATAATAATCCAAGGGTAATATAGAAAAATATATATAAATCAATAAATATATAAAAAAAAGTATGATAAAAAGAATGTAAAGTAATAATATGAAAGGTTGTATAACAATAATAAAATAATAATAATAATAATAATGAAAAGAAAAATATAAATGTATAATTCAATATATGTATGTACTTGTATATAATTCAAGCGCAAAAACTACAACTTAAAACGTAGTTAAGATAATAAAGGAAGTGTATACGATTAATAATAGGAGCAAAAATATACAGAATAAAAAGTGATAAAATCGGAAGTTATATATATGCAGCTTTATATCATAGAGCTACGAACCAGAGACTTCTAGCTAAAGAAAAATTTTACTTTTTTTTTTTTTTGTTTAAAGGAATTTGCTGTTTATTTGCAGTTGTTTTTTTTTTGTACACTGTAAAAGATATGTATGTAAGTAGATATATGAATATGCTTGGTGTGTGCTGGTGTTGCCTCGGCGAGGTCATTGTGGGAGTGTTGGTCCGTACATCCACTGTCCAAATGTCAAAGTCAACTAATCCCCCTATCCTAATACCAAGTGTGGCACTTCGACGATCTAAGTTCTGGCTCAGAGAGCGGCTGCCACACTTTCCCTCGACCCCATATTGCAAACTACCCCCTGAGCGAAACCTCCATAAGCCTCACGTATATGCGGTGCCGGACCGCACACACGGCAGCTTGAATGGTATATCTCACAAAAACAAAAAAAAAATAAAAATAAATAAATATCAACTGGCCATCGTCTCATCTTCAGTTCCCACTCCTAAGAACGCTGAGGTCCTTAAGAGGCACCCTGAAGATGAGGCGGGCACTCCCCCCTATTTGCCAATTGGGCACAAATCGCCTACGGTGACCGAAGACAATGATACCCCCTTGACCCTAACACGTCCGATAGAAAGGAAACTAAGATAGAAGTATTTATGCAAAAAGAAAACTAAAATGAACTGAAAAAGGAAAAGGTGTTAGTATTAGAAATAGTGGGAAATGTAAAAATTAGTGGGCTATTGCGTTGGGCGCCATTGTAATGTAGCAGCATGGACGAGCCAGGCGAGGCGGCCTGCAGGCATGCTTGCATCCCAAGCTAGCTCGTCGTCGGGGTGGGTCATTTCCGCCTGTCTTGCTGTCAGCTACATAATCACAAAAAGTTAATCATGCCTGATAGT
>NW_023458780.1:77555-78561 GCF_013731165.1 Rhagoletis pomonella
GTTCGCGACGTCGGTATTGTTGTTGTAAAATGATTACTGGTCGTGTTGACAAGGTATGTTTGGATTTGCACTCAGGTGCTGATATCTCTGTGCAAACCCAGAATAGATGCAGATACTTTTCTTTTGGTGTGAGTGCTGATATTTGGGCCTTGGTGTTGCTGTAGGTACCGATTTCTATTTTCCGGTGCGTTTGGATGTGCGATGCAGCTGGCGGTGGTTGACTCCGGATATCCAAGTATTCACCAATTTGCCAGCGAGTTTTTTTTTTTCTTAATTTGGGTTCCCGTCGCCGTAAAAAAAAAGGAGGGAGGCCCTTTGGCTTTCTCAGCAGGCGACCTGAAATGACCAAAACTTCATTTAGAATTCACGTACATACATATGTATTTAACTTTGAAAATATTAATTAGTAGAGTGAAATTAGCACAACTCTGGCGATTTTTTTTTTTCTTTTACAACATTTTGAATGCACTATATTGCTACGCTTAAGTTTCACGTTTGTGCCCTTTTTCTTTTCTTTACAGAAATATACATACATACATACATATGTGCATACAATTATACACATTTAAGTATGCATATTTTAGATGCCAAATATATAACTTACTTAAGACTTACCTCCAGTTCCAAGTGATGATCAGGGGCACTTTAGAAACGTTTTCCCTTAATTTTATTCCCACACAGCACTTTTTAAAATAACTCACTGTTAATTACCACTTTAAACAAAAAAATATATATATATATATATTTTTTTCTTTTGGTATCGTAACTTCTTAGTCACAGCCTAACGCTTCAGCACCGCAACTTACGTTTTTTTGAAACCGTTTTCTAAATGTTGGTCCTTTTTATATTTTTTTTTGCCAAGTGACCATACCGTATTATGTACTTACTTATGTACAATTACATAAAGAAAAACACCGCTTAAGCCGAACTTTAACACACATACACACGTACACTCATGCCGGCCTCACCGAACCATAAGCTAGCAAACTTTCTCACTCCAACACAT
>NW_023458780.1:78661-89414 GCF_013731165.1 Rhagoletis pomonella
TTTTTTTGCGTCACCCGAAATTGACTTGCATGCGTTTGCATTTGATTTCATTGAGCGAAACGTCAAATCAAAATGTCACGCAGAACAAAAATTGGAAATTGAGTTAGCTTCATACGCACGCCGTTCAATTTCGGTTGATCTCATACAAGTTGCATGTGCATGAGAAATTTTTGACAATAAATTGGCGGCGTACGTGAATATTAGGTTAGCCTGTTGCAATAAATAATTCAAAAGGCCCTATTTTCTTTTGGTTATTCATGAACATACATATCTGTGTTCGTATGGAAAAATAGCTTATGTCGAAAAGCCGGCTTTAGTATAATGCGGCATTCCCTTTATTCTTTAAACTAGGGATGCCCAAATCAGCACATACATATGTGTCGCGGCCGACTGCGCGTGCAAAGCTTTGCACAGGGGTGCTGGGAAAGCGCGGAAGCAAAAAGATATCGGAAGGGGAAAACGAAGTCAACCGAATAGTGAAGTTGTATGTGTGACAGTGATGGAAAATGAGTGTGCATTGTGCCATTTTCGGCCCTTTTAGAAGCAGCCGGCACCTTCAGCACAATCGATTGATTTTCGGCACTACTTTTGCGTAACTCAATGCAACTAATAAATATTTCTTTCGGATCCGCAATTAAAAATGTTTTTTTTTACATTTAATCGTATGTGCTTAAACTGATAAATGATATAAACATAGAAACGCAAGCAGAAGGATCTCGCTTCCACATTCTGCATATGCACTTAACAGTTTTGTTTAAACAAATTTGTCGAAATTTCTTCTCTAAAGCAAATATTAAATATCATTTAATATATACTTTAGATTTAAATAATCATTTTTAGTGGTGGGCGAGTCCGAGATGTTTGAATGATCGAGATAGTACATTCAATTCGCGTAGATTTTTGAGAACTTTTTTCGTTGAAGGTGTTGCACTTTTTTTCGATACTGAAATTTGTGTACATCACTTATCATTGTCTAAAAAAAACTATAAAATAAAGCTTAATTTAAAATATTGGGATAAAAAACAACAACGCTACACGCGCATTCATCCACATAACATAAAATGCGAACGTTCATTATATGGAAGAAAGTGCGCAACACCGCAAACAGAAAACTTCAAACTTGCAACTTATTATACTAGAATGAATGGGCTACAAAAATGTTAACCCAACACATGTCTACAAATTCTGAACAAAAACTGTGAAAATTTGATGAAACTTTGTTGATTTTTTTCATTCTTTCAAGTTTCGATTTATTTGCAAAGTTTTTGTTTGATAATGAGCTACAATTTTATAAAAAGAAATAATTAAAGTTATTTAAAACAAGTAAGAAAGTCTAAGTTCGGGCGGAGCCGAACATTAAATACCCGGCGCAAGTATTAAATATATGTTTCTTCACCTTGAAACCTACCGCTAGATGGTAAGCCGGGGTGTATCAATTTTGAGTAAATCGGCGTCCTTCAATTTCGAAATATTGAAGTTTCAAGCATTTCTGAAATTTACCGTTTTATGAAAAACTTTGCTTTCATGTGGCAAGCACAATAACCACACAGAGTTTGGTACAAATTGGTAGAACGGTTACCGATATACATATATGTGATCATAAGTGGGCGGTGCCCCGCCCATTTTCCAAAATTGTACCATAAAAGTATTTCTTGGTAAAGAATTTTTGCAAACATCAATTTTGAATAAATTAGCTTCAATATTTACTACGCCCGTTTTCCAAAAATTTATAATATTCTTATTTTTTGTCTAAAAATTGTTGCAAATATCAATTTTAAGTGAATAATCTTCAGTAGCTACTAAAATATCGCAGTTTTCGTATTTCCGAAAATTGCCGTTATATGGGATGTGGGCGTGGTTATTGTCCGATTTTAAAAATTTTCGGCCATTTGCCAAGTGTGGAAGAAATTGGTGCAGCGGTTACGAAGATATACACATGTAACCATAAGTGGGTGTGGCTGCGCCCATTTTCAAAAAATTTATAATCTTATTTTTCGTTTAAAAATTGTTGTAAATATCAATTTTGAGTGAATAATCTTCAGTAGTTACTAAAATATCGCAGTTTTCGTATTTCCGAAAATTGCCGTTATATGGGATGTGTGCGTGGTTATTGTCCGATTTTAAAAATTTTCGGCCATTTGGTATGTTGTGCGAAGGCTAACAACTGTGCCAAGTGTGGAAGAAATTGGTGAAGCGGTTACGAAGATATACACATGTAATCATAAGTGGGCGTGGCGACGCCCATTTTCCAAAAATGTATAATATTCTTATTTTTCATTTAAAAATTATTGCAAATATCAATTTTGAGTGAATTATCTTCAGTAGTTACTAAAATATCGCAGTTTTCGTATTTCTGGAAATTACCGTTATATGGGAAGTGGGCGTGGTTACAGTCCGATTTCACCCATTTTCAATACCAACCTACCTTGGATTAAGGGAAACCTACATACCAAATTTCGTTGAGATATCTCAATGTTTGCTCGAGTTATCGTGTACATGGACAGACGGATAGACGGACAGACGGACGGACAGACAGACATGGCTTAATCGATTACTTTTTTCATCCTGATCATTTATGTATACATTTGTCTATATCTATCTCGATTCGTTTTGGCTGTTACAAACAACCGTTATGTGAACAAAATTAATATACCCTTGTGCACAAGTGCGCTCGGGTATAAAAATAAAATAAATACCGGGTTACCGTGTAATTTTGTCAAAGATAAAGACAATGATGATAAAACATTAATACACTATATAGGTCATTTATATTAATGAACATAAAATGGAAATCCTCAAGGGAAATTTATAATTCCCACGCATGGAATTTACATAAATGTTCTTACTTTCAACCTGTAGCGCCAGCTGTTTGCCACATACGTTAGTGTGCGTTTGGTTGTATGCGTGCGAACTTGATCGAACAAACAAAACTAGAAGCCAATCAAACCTGTGTTGACCAATTGATGCAGAAAAGAAAGTAATGTGTTGGAGTGAGAAAGTTTGCTAGCTTATGGTTCGGTGAGGCCGTCATGAGTGTACGTGTGTATGTGTGTTAAAGTTCGGCTTAAGCGGTGTTTTTCTTTATGTAATTGTACATAAGTAAGTACATAATACGGTATGGTCACTTGGCAGAAAAAAATATAAAAAGAACCAACATTTAGAAAACGGTTTCAAAAAAACGTAAGTTGCGGTGCTGAAGCGTTAGGCTGTGACTAAGAAGTTACGATACCAAAAGAAAAATATATATATATATATATATAAAATTTGTTTAAAGTGGTAATTAACAGTGAGTTATTTTAAAAAGTGCTGTGTGGGAATAAAATTAAGGGAAAACGTTTCTAAAGTGCCCCTGATCATCACTTGGAACTGGAGGTAAGTCTTAAGTAAGTAATATATTTGGCATCTAAAATATGCATACATAAATGTGTATAATTGTATGCACATATGTATGTATGTATGTATATTTCTGTAAAGAAAAGAAAAAGGGCACAAACGTGAAACTTAAGCGTAGCAATATAGTGCATTAAAAATGTTGTAAAAGAAAAAAAAATCGCCAGAGTTGTGCTAATTTCACTCTACTAATTAATATTTTCAAAGTTAAATACATATGTATGTACGTGAATTCTAAATGAAGTTTTGGTCATTTCAGGTCGCCTGCAGAGAAAGCCAAAGGGCCTCCCTCCTTTTTTTACGGCGACGGGAACCCAAATTAAGAAAAAAAAACTCGCTGGCAAATTGGTGAATACTTGGATATCCGGAGTCAACCACCGCCAGCTGCATCGCACATCCAAACGCACCGGAAAATAGAAATCGGTACCTACAGCAACACCAAGGCCCAAATATCAGCACTCACACCAAAAGAAAAGCATCTGCATCTATTCTGGGTTTGCACAGAGATATCAGCACCTGAGTGCAAATCCAAACATACCTTGTTAACACGACCAGTAATCATTTTACAACAACAATACCGACGTCGCGAACAGCTGTGCTAGCCGGAACAGGTCAACGGCCACAACACCTACTTGTGGACCCTGCAAGGCACTAGACAGAGGAGAATAACAGCCGACGGGAGCACAACAGCGTGGGAGAGGATAGCATCCACAGCAGCGCTGTCAGAGGGAGTAACACCAGTAAGAACAGTGGAGACTAGCGCTCCAACTACACCACCGATCAGCAGCGACAAGAGCAGAGGAATATTCCAGCGACGGGGAACTCGTTGGTTTAGTATTCTTGTGTTCCAATACACATATACATACAAACATAGATAGGTAGTGTAATCGGAGTGGGTTTTTTTACCTTACCTTGTCCGGCTACTCCGCGATAGTTTTGTTATTATAATTATTTTCACAACTTTTTTTGTTAGCGAGTTATTGGATTTTCTTTTCTGCACTTCACTTTGGTTTCTATTTTGGATTTCTTTTTCAAACTCGCTAACTTTTCGACAATAGATTTCAATTGTTTTACCGATCGCTATTGTAAATTCACTTGAAAAATTATATTCCTGGAATTCACCAGCTTCTTTGGAGGGGCACATTTCTTTATTATTTTTTTTTTTTTTTTACCTAAACTACCACGTCCAAAGATTCGCGTTGTGTTTGCGGATCGAACTTTTCATCCGAAGGTTTAGTTTACCTAGCATACGATACAATTCGTGCATTTAGCTAATGATTTTTTTTTGATATATTTAGTTTAAATCTTAGCTTAGCACTTTTCCTGTTTTGTTTTGCGTATAATTTTGCACGTGATGACCCGCTCGCTGCCCCGTAACACGAGCGAGTGATAGTAATATCAATAGAGAAGTAGGTTGATACCCCAGCTCCTTAGCTGCAGGCGTACATATGTATGTATGAATAGTTATTGGTATATGTATATAAACTTCTCCACAAACAGGTGCTCAACAGGGTGCTGGTACCATCATCGTTGGAAGCCAAAGTGAGTACAACAAATTTCTTTGTTATACATATGAATACATATATTTATGGTATTTGCATACGTACGTTTCCATTATTCTTATACATATGTACGTATGTACGTACGTAAATGCCTAGCTAGAAGTTTAATTGATCCCGCGGTTTTTTTAGGTTTGAGGGTTTGAAATTTTTTTTATTGAGTATTTTTGAGTATGTTGCGTAAACAATAATAGCGACAATTCATTGTCGGCAAAATAGGATTGGCAGAACTGATTTGTATTAAATTAGATATAGGAACGATAGTAGGGATTTCTATACATTGTAATATTGAGGGATCGTTTTTTTGGCTTAAATTCGTAGAAATACATCAGTGAAATTTTAGGCTAGATTTAAGGTATGAGAAGTACTATCAGAATTTGCATCCATTGTAACAGTAGGGTGATAGTTTTTTTGAGATAAATTTGCCTAAATATCTGTATAAGTGAATTTCGAAGCTAGACTTAAGGAATTTGAAATACTATAGGAATTTGTATCCATTATAATATTAGGGTAGTAGGTTTTCTTTCTGATAGAGTTATTGGCATGAAGTTTCATTGTTATAGCCAGATTTAAGGATTTCGAGAACTGTAAGAATAAAAATGGTGTGAAAAATAGAATTTGATGCTAGCTTTTGAAATTAAGATGGAGTGCTAGGCACAAGTATTTGGTGTGGGTGTTGCACTTGTGCAATAGAGGGGAAGTGGGAGTGGACATACAGATAAGACTATGGACTAGACAACTACTGATCTTCAAATAGACGGACGAATGTCAGGTTTAGGGGGCGTCGTAAAGTAGGTGAGGAGTCACGACGACGCCCAAGGCTTCACGTGGAGTTCCCGTTGAAGAAGGGTGGGATGACTCCACCTGACAGGACGGGACTGGACCTTTTTTCTTCATTTCTATTCCCCCCTGTTTTGCTTAAGTTGTTTATCTTTCGTGTTGTTGTCTCCCGTAGAAACTATCAGGCATGATTAACTTTTTGTGATTATGTAGCTGACAGCAAGGCAGGCGGAAATGACCCACCCCGACGACGAGCTAGCTTGGGATGCAAGCATGCCTGCAGGCCGCCTCGCCTGGCTCGTCCATGCTGCTACATTACAAACCCCCGAATTGCTCAATTGCTTCTATTTCTGCAGGATCGCCATTAGGTAAATTGCATTTCCAAAGATTTTTTCAAAATAAATAGCGATGAGGGATATTTCGCCCGCCGGTGATAAGAAATCGCAATCACCATAACGCACATCACTAATATTACTGTTCACAATCACGTTTACATTCAAAATTACAATTCATAATTTCGTTTTCTAACAAATATGAAATATAGGTACCTCAGTGAAATAATTATATGTGCATTTTAATTGTTACCTTCATCTATCTTATTTGCATCGGTACTTTCTTTTTTTCAAGTATATTACACAAGGCGTTGTTTGTTTAGTATATTGGCATTTTTTAATTTTTTATAAACCTCTGTTGTGTCTAATACCTTTCTTAGGAAAAAAGTATATGTGCAAAGCATTGTTCTCGTTGTTTAAAATGTCAACATGTGAAGTGAAACAATTAATTTGATAAAAAATTACAGGCGTAGTAAAAATTAATATTTTTTACAATCACAACTCGCGGAAAATTTGAACATTTTATAAAAATGCCACGTGGTGCCAGTTTAACAGAAAAAGAACAAGGATTTATATTTGGCCAATGGGAAAGTGGTGTGCAATTGGTTGATATAGCTGCGAAAATCGGACGCCATAGAAATACCATTGCGAATTTCTTGAAAAACCCCAAAAATTATGGGACTACCAAGCGCAGTGGCAGAAAATCAGAGATTGGCGAACGATGTAAAAGGACGATTCGGCGGCTAGCTGTTGAAAAAGGTATGAGTTGCCGTGAAATCAAGGTTCACCTTAACCTCAATGTAACTAGGAGGAGGGTCCATCAACTATTAGTTCAAAACGAGAACGTTAAACATACAAGCCGAGTATCACAACCCATGCTATTAAAGCGCCATATAGCCAACCGTTTGGCATTTGCTGAAAGACACAAGTTCTGGGATACAGAGTTTCAAAAGATCATCTTCAGCGATGAGAAAAAGTTTAATTTAGACGGCCCTGATGGTTGCCAAAAGTATTGGCGCGATTTGAGACACCCACGCCAGCAGCGACTTAAATGTAAACGGATTAAGAATCAAAGTGCTAATAGAGATTTGAGCGTTTGGTACAAAAAGTATTTTTGATGTTGAAATTGTACTAAAAATCGGCAAATTGTACTTTTTTACATTTTAAAATTAATTGTACTGAAAACAGAACAATTGTACTTTAAATATCAACACTGTTTCACTGGCGCCAGATTTGAGCGTACCCAATTTTTTACCGATAATAACTCATGCGAGGGATTTGGGTATTGGGCATTTTACAAGCCTATTAGGAAGTATACATATCTGTGTTCTTATAGGATAGTAGCTTATATCGGAAGACTGGCTTTAGTATAATGAACCATTGGCAGCATACGATTGCGAAAGACTCACTGCCTCCGAGTCGTTGAAGAACTCTTGGAAAATAAACGTAAAAGACGGTAATGTTAATAGCGATGCTAGCAAGTCAATATTCGTATAAAGTTTCATAAAAAAAATTCCTTGTGTTTTAAAGAATATAGGAAATGGTGCATTTTACTATAGCCAGCCTCCCGACATAAGCTACTATTTCATACGAACACAAATATATTCGTCTACAATTAATGTTGATTATTTTAATTAAGTCCTAGGATAAGTTTGTGAATCTTATCAGTGTTCTATGTAAGAACCAAAAATCAATACCCTCGCCAATTAGAACTTTTGCTTTAAAAGAAAAATATACATAGCGCATTTACTCAATACTTGGTCTGGCATCACTGTTTGAGCATTGATGTGCTCAGCTCACTGTTGGCAAGGTCGTGCATTTTGCACTAAATGTAGTGCTTTTGGGAAACCAAAAAGCCAAAATAATTGGAATTCAATGCTTGACAAGGAAAGATTCGACCACATCTGTCCAAGAAGGAACACGATAGGTATATCAATGGCTTCGTTTGAATGATATTCTTGAGATCACATGACTCATTTAGCTAATGTATGCGAAAACTTTTCATCCTGTGAGGCAGCGAGGATTCTTGGCCGTCCTATAATTGAAAACGCTCATCTGTGTTCTTGAATTTTCGTATAAGGACTTTTATTGGATTAAATGGTACACCGGACCAATGCTGAAGTTGCAGGATCATAGAAGAATATTACCCACGCTTGACAGAGATCTCACAGGTGGAAATAAGACAATAGGTAAAACGCATTACAGCGAAAGGGATTAGTATTTCATATGGAATCACAGCGACACTATTCTTGGCATATGTGTGAGGAGGATTCCGTTTTTTAGTCGTTTTCAATTTAAACTAAAAATGTTTACTTTACAGACTGCTTTTGCTTTTAAACGCTATTTTTGAATTGGCCAACGCAAAATATCTTATTAGGCGCCGTGAAGCAAGCGGGCATTTGCTAGTTTTATATAAAGTGCACATGCCACTGACTTCACTTTTGCTCAAGGTACGCTTGTAAAAAATTGCCGAAAAGCATTCAGGCACTGTGGGCAAAACCCCATAAAATCTTGGGCATACCTCAAATACGATGGATTTCACTAGAAAGCGTTGTGTTAAGAATAGAATAAGAAATAGTTCAGCAATGGGATTGTTTGAAACTTTGTTTTATTTCCTGCTTAATCGGTACGCGATCTGCAGACCTGGCAGAAGGAATGTGTTGCAAAACCAAATGCAATTTTTTTATCGTATATTTTGCCCATAATTAACAATCTTAACAAAGAGTTCCAAGCTGAAAGCTCCCGTTTGCCATATTTATATGCCACTATAAAAGCACATTATCTCTTAATTTTGAGTAACTTTATTAAAAAAGATGCGATCAGTAAGAATATTAATATTGTTTATATATGTATGCATACATACAGCTACGTATGTAAAACTGCTGCTTTGAGCAAAATGTAAATAACTTTTGGATTTTGTATGCCCGCGTTGGCAACCCTATGTCAGCACGTTGTCAGCAAATGTAAGCTACGAGAAAAGGTAGCGAGTACTGACACATACATTTTTTTTCTTTCATATATATAAACCCTTTTTTCACCCTTAACACAAAAAACGTCTTGTCGACGCGAGAATTTGGATTTCTCGGCAAATACTAAGCTTGCAACCGCTTTACTTGTGAATTTTTTTTTTGATAATTATTGGAGAATTAAATAAAGCAATACATTGTGTAAAGTTAATTGTAAAAATTCTAACACTCGCGTTTTATTCCAATTGTGGCCAAAATAGTTTTCGATCGGTGTCGTCAATTCTGCCAGGTTCCCTATATAAGTGTCGGTTTCCTCGGACGCCAGTCGGTTGCTTCCGCTTAGCAACCTCGCATTAGCAGTGGAACCACGTCTGCTAACCCGGTGCACCTCGCGCCAATCCATACCTCGTTTGCTTCGCTAAACACATCGCTTCGCCTTAGCTACCCGCATCAGCCATCGCTCCAATTCCGCTCGCGGAAAAGAGGAAGGTGCAACAACTACTTGGATAGCATAAGGCCACCCGGCCTTCTTCCCTCGCCAGCACCAAACGCTACAGGCACCATCGGCACAGAAGCCGCATCGGTGGATACAGTGGGAGACCGTGCCCTAAACAGTGGTCCTTCGACGCCTCTATTTGACACCAGTCCGCAACAGTCCAGGCGGATCATCGCAACCATAAGTACAAAAAATCAGTAAAGCCATAAGTAAGAACTCAAATTCTCTTATTAACCCCACGGTAACATCTTATTAAAAATCGAATTAAAAAGTAAAGCACATATTTTCTCGCAACTAGGCGTCCCGCTATGTATGTACATACATAATATATAACACACGGTAAACGTCTTACATAGATACAGTAGGCCGTCTCGCGAAATTGTTTCTCAAACCTAACCAAATCAATAGTGTTTATGGGTTTAAAATAACATACCTCAATTTTTCGAAATAGTTTCAGCTTAAAATTACGTTAAAATTCGTATTCGCTATCAATTTCATCTCTTTTCGTACATATTTATATTAAAAAACCCAAAATTGTATATAAATGTAGATATATTAATTACACGCATACATACATATATGAAAGCGGTGTGAGCGGTACAGCAAACATACATACATATGTGCATACGTGTATATGTACAATAAGTGCTTGAACAGTAGTACAAGGTTGGTTCAGTGTGACATAAAATAATTAAAGTTTAATTAACCTCAAATTTCTTTCGGAACAAAGTATTTTTGCTTTCGTTTTCCTTTCTTGCATTCTCTTGCAATAACAAGTGAACCGATTTATATTCGTGTTCATTGTACCTCAATTCGCCTTACAGTATAAAAGCTCGATGACATTCCCTTATGCTGTTGTAAAATCTCTGGCTTCAAGTAGTGAATAATTGATTCAATATCTCGGTGGTTGCAAAGTTTACTGGTACGATACCGAAGTTTCGATCTCTCCAAAGTTGTTCATCTTTCCGCAACTCTTCCTTCTTCGGCTCAAATTTTCTTAAGTCGCAGTTCCCATTTCAACTCCAGCATTCGTGAATGTTAAACGTACGCGAAAGTGACAAAACCAAAAAAAGCCCCAAAATGAGCGAAGAAGAGAAAATGCAAGGTTCTTCCACCGATTCTCAGCGACCAACGCGTTCAGCAGGGAAGTCCGCAAAAAAACTGAACCCACCAGTGAAGTTTATTGCGGAGACTGATAACTTCATGGACTACTGCTCTCGGTTTAGAGCA
>NW_023458780.1:89514-98540 GCF_013731165.1 Rhagoletis pomonella
AGTGGTGATTAGGTTACTGCCCGGTCCGTGTAGAACCTTATATCGCGCGGAGTGCTCTCTCGATCATATCGCCGGTGCCCGCCTCTACTACGGGACACAAAACACGCCAATAGTAGCGACCGACTCCTACTGCTGCACGTCGATACGCCACATTAGGCCAAAGCCTGCGTTTGTTGCGCCTGAACATTGTGCTTAGTGCCAGTCGTCCGAAACAGCATCGTTCCAGTGTGCTCGCACAGAAGAGAGGAAAGATTACCGGCGATTTGAGTCGCAACGGGCGAACCCAGCAAGTTACCCGCGTCAGTAACATCGCTTTCCGTTCCATCAGCACAGAAGCCGCCTCCGCGGAGCAATTGGAAAGCGTACCCCAAACAGTGGTCCTTTGTCGGCTCTATTTGACACCAGCCCGCAACAGTCCAGGCGGATCATCGCAACCATAAGTATAAACAAATAAAAAAGTCTAAGTTCGGGCGGAGCCGAACATTAAATACCCGGCGCAAGTATTAAATATATGTTTTTCACCTTTCCGAAAGCTACCGCTACATGGTAAACCGAGGTGTATCCATTTTGAGTAAATTAGCGTCCTTAAATTTCGAAATATCGAAGTTTCAAGCATATCTGAAATTTACTGTTATATGAAAAGCGGCCGTAATTTTAGTTCGATTTCAATAAGTTTCAACGTTTTGCTTCTATGTGGCAAGTACAATAACCACACCGAGTTTGGTACAAATTGGTAGAACGGTTACCGAGATACATATATGTGATCATAAGTGGGCGGTTCCACGCCCATTTTTCAAAAAAACGTATTTCTTGGTAACGAATTGTTGCAAGCATCAATTTTGAATAAATTAGCTTCAATAATCACTGATTTATCGAAGATTTCGTATTTCTCTAAATTACCGTTATATGGGATTATTGTCCTATTTTAAAAATTTTCGGCCATTTCGTATGTTATACCAAGGTTAACAACTGTGCCAAGTTTGGAAGAAATTGGTGCAGCGGTTACCAAGATATACACATGTAAACATAACTGGGCGTGGCTACGCCCATTTTCCAAAAATTTATAATATTCTTATTTTTCGTCTAAAAGCTGTTGTAAATATCAATTTTGAGTGAATAATCTTCAGTAGTTACTAAAATATCGCAGTTTTCGTATTTCCGAAAAATACCGTTATATGGGATGTGGGCGTGGTTATTGGCCGATTTTTAAAATTTTCGGCCATTTAGTATGCTGTATCAAGGCCAACAACTGTGCAAAGTTTGGAATAAATTGATGCAGCGGTTACCAAGATATACACATGTAACCATAAGTGGCGTGGCTACGCCCATTTTCAAAAAAATGTTAATATTCTTATATTTCGTCTAGAATTTATTATAAATATAAATTTTGAGTGAATTATCTTCAGTAGTTACGAAACTATCGCAGTTTTCGTATTTCTGGAAATTACCGTTATATGGGAAGTGGGCGTGGTTATTATCCGATTTTTTAAATTTTCGGCCATTTAGTATGCTGTATTAAGGCCAACAACTGTGCAAAGTTTGGAATAAATTGATGCAGCGGTTACCAAGATATACACATGTAACCATAAGTGGGCGTGGCTACGCCCATTTTCAAAAAAATGTTAATATTCTTATTTTTCGTCTAAAATGTATTATAAATATCAATTTTGAGTGAATTATCTTTAGTAGTTACTAAAATATCGCAGTTTTTGTATTTCTGAAAATTACCGTTATATGGGAGGTAGGCGTGGTTATTGTCCGATTTTGCCCATTTTCAATACCATCCGTCCTACGTCCGAAAGAAGTGCACATACCAAGTTTCGTTAAGATATCTCAATTTTTACTCGAGTTATCGTGTGCACAGACGGACAGACGGACGGACGGACGGACGGACGGACGGACAGACAGTCACCGCTTAATCGATTTCTCTTTTCATCCTGATCATTTATGTATACATTTGTCTTTATCTATCTCGATTCGTTTTGCCTGTTACAAACAACCGTTATGTGAACAAAGTTATAATACCCTTGTGCACAAGTGCGCTCGGGTATAAAAATCAGTAAAGCCGTAAGTGAGTACCTCAACTCTCTTACTAACCCCACGGTAACATCTTATTAAAAATCGAATTAAAAAGTAAAGCACATATTTTCTCGCAACTAGACATCCCGCCAAAAGTTGAACCTACTGTATCTATATACATACATAATATATAACAAACGGTATACCTCTTACGTAGATACAATAGGCCATCTCGCGAAATTTTCTCTCAAAAAGAACCAAATCAATAGTGTTTACAGGTTTAAAATAACATACCTCAAATTCTCGAAATAATTTCAGCTTAAAATTACGTTAAAATTCGTATTCGCTATCAATTTCATTTCTTTTCGTACACATTTATATTGGAAACCCCAATGATGATGATGAATGATATGAAAATAAAAGCGGTGTGAGCGGTACAGCAAACATACATACATATGTGCATACGTGTATATGTATGTACAATAAGTGCTTGAACAGTAGTACAAGGTTGGTTCAGTGTGACATAAAATAATTAAAGTTTAATTAACCTCAAATCTCTTTCGGAACAAAGTATTTTTGCTTTCGTTTTCCTTTTTTTCATTCTCTTGCAATAACAAGTGAACCGATTTATAGTCCTGTTCATTGAACCTCAATTCGCCTTACAGTACAAAAGCTCGGTGACATTCCCTTATGCTGTTGTAAAATCTCTGGCTTCAAGTAGTGAATAATTGATTCAATATCTCGGTGGTTGCAAAGTTTACTGGTACGATACCGAAGTTTCGATATCTCCTAAGTTGTTCATCTTTACGCAACTATTCCTTCTTCGGCTCAAATTTTCTTAAGTCGCAGTCCCCATTTCAACTCCAGCATTCGTGGATGTTAAACGTACGCGAAAGTGACAACACCAAAAAAAGCCCCAAAATGAGCGAAGAAGAGAAAATGCAATGTTCTTCCACCGATTCTCAGCGACCAACGCGTTCAGCAGGTAAGTCCGCAAAAAAACTGAAGCTACCCAACCCAACAGTGAAGTTTATTGCGGAGACTGATAACTTCATGGACTACTGCTCTCGGTTTAGAGCAACCCCGATCCAAGCCAATACTGAGTCTGCTCTACTTATAAAAGATAGAAACATGGACAAATTTTGGGATCGCGTACAAGATGCCCATGATGTAATTATTGAGACCGATGACAATGACCTTCCCGAAGACTTTAGAGCCTCCTCCTATAACAAGTATAGGTCATGTCTAATAACCTACGAAGACACAAAGGCCCAGATAGCAGACCAGCTGCAACTAATGAAACCAGCCAATATTCCCGCACCCCCCTCAACTGCACCCCAGCCCAAAGAGAGTGGAATCACTCTAAAAGTCCCACCTTGCGATACCGAGATGTTTTCTGGGGGTATTAACAATGGCCGTCTTTCCGTGACATGTTCACGGCGGTCTACATCAACCACCCAGAACTTACTCAAGGTCAAAAACTGTACCATCTAAGGTACAAAACCCAAGGCAAAGCCGGTGAAATAGTAAGGCAATTTCCTCTGACTGACGATAGTTTTAATTTAGCGTGGGAAGCCCTTAAGTCTCCATACGAAAATAAGCAAGTTCTCGTAGACAATCAGACCCGCATTCTCATGAACCTCAAACCCATCAATACGGAAAATAGCGAGGACATACATAGATTACAACCTTCTGTTAACAATTGCCTCCAAATCCTTGCCACTCAGGAGGTCTCAACCGAAAGCTGGGATCCGATCCTTATATACATCGTCACCTCTAAGCTCCCAGAAAACACAGTATCTTTATGGGAACAATCTCCCAGTTCCAGGAAAGACCTTCCCCAACTGAACCAGTTCTTAACCACTCGCATTGAGGTTGCGGAGAGGGTTGATCAATGACGACGTCCCAAACCAAACCCATGCCTCAGTCAAACAATTATTACAAACCCCCTACATATCAAAGCAGACCTCAATTTAAAACTCCTCAAAACCCTCAGAATAGGTCTCTATCCCATGTCCAAGCTCACAAGACAGAACATCGAACAATGCACAAATGTCCAATGTGTAAACATTCGGGACATTCGCTGTGGGGCTGCCCAAAATTTCGCAAAATGACAACTCAGGAGCGCAGACAATTTATTAGAGAACACAAAATGTGCTTTAACTGCTTCTCTCAATCCCATCTAATAAAAGACTGCGCAAGTACCCAGACTTGTTTCCATTGTCATGAACGACATAATACGGCACTTCACGAAACCCCTAACTCTACGCCAAAAAGACAGCAACTTCAAAAAACCTCATCTCAGGTCGCAATGACATCATCGACACACTCCAACCTTCAAACCCACAATGATGAACAAGAAGAAGCCCCCTCGAGTTCGAACAGAACGAGAGTACAGTCTTTTTATTCGGAGAATGAAAGTAAAATACTCCTCCCTACTGCAATTGTGACTGTGGAACAAAGAGGTGAGCTCTTTAAACTAAGAGCACTCATAGACCAAGGGTCAGAACGGAGTTTCATCTCCACAAAAGCTCAGAACAGACTAGGGCTACCATGTCAAAGCTCAAGCTTTGAAATCTCAGGCATGGGAGTCCTAGTATCTGCTGATTTGACGACAAAAATAAGTGCCCAAGCAATCGTTTTGCCCCAGTTAACGAAAATTCTCCCTAGGTTCCAGTTAAGTCATCAGCAAAGAAATAAATGGTCTCACTTAACGCTAGCAGACCCAAACTGTCACTCCCCAAATCAGATAGACCTAGTAATTGGTAGCGATATCATCCCGCAGATTATGCTCGAAGGCATAGAAAAACTATCTGAAAATCTGTTAGCCCAAAATACAATATTTGGCTGGATTCTGAGTGGTAAAATTCCCCAACAAATAGAATCATTCTCGACTCAAGTAGAGGACACCTCAAACGAACATCTCAACTCCCAACTACGAAGGTTCTGGGAAATACAGGAAGTTCACCCCATATTCACTACCCCCGAAGATGAAATGTGTTAAAAATGTTCTATAAAGCCACAACCACGCGCACAGTCGATGTTCGCTATATGGTACGCCTCCCATTCAAGCCGAGTTTCCCCACTGAAATCGCCCTAGGCCATTCTCGCGCTTCAGCTCTACAACAGTTTCTCAGCATGGAGAGAAGTCTTCTCAAAAAAGGTGACCTTAAAACTCTGTATGATAACGTCTTGGAGGAATACGTAACACTCAAACATATGGAAGAAACTGATTCTTATGAAAAGTCCTCAGAAGGCAATTACCGGTCGTTCTCCCTCCATCACCACGCGGTGGTTAAACCAGAGAAACGAACGACCAAGGTGCGAGTTGTCTTCAATGCGTCAAATACTTCTGGTTCTGGGTACTCTCTTAATGACATTTTATATACCGGACCAACTCTCCAGCCTGATTTGATGTTTCTCATTCTAAAATGGAGGACTTATAAGTTTGTATTCAATGGGGATGTTGAAAAAATGTATCGACAAATAATGCTGCACGATGACGACCAAGATTTTCAGAGAATACTATTTCGTTCTACCCCAACTAACCCCATTCGGGACTATAAGTTGAAAACGGTCACATTTGGTGTCAACTGTGCGCTCTATCTCGCCATTCGCACCCTTCACCAGTTCTCCCAAGACATAGAAACTACATTCCCCATGGCCGTGCCCATACTGAAGAACGATACATACGTAGACGACATTTTTTCGGGCAGCCTTGACCTACCCACAGCTACCGAATCTCTCGCCCAAGCCATCCAAGCTCTTAAATCGGCAGGCTTCCCTTTGAAGAAAATTACCGCTAACCATCCTGAAATCCTCAGAAGTATAAATAAAGAGGACTTGCTTGATACAAATTTCCTCCAGTTCGAGAAAGCAAGTGCCACGAAAACTTAATGAATTCAATGGAACGCTCTCACTGATACGTTCTCTTATACGATTGATTCCATCCCGGCCTCATCCGCAAGTACGAAGCGCCAAATACTCTCCTCGGTCGCCAAACTTTTTGACCCGGCAGGATGGCTTACGCCGGTAATGATTCAGGCAAAAATTCTTCTACAAGAGCTTTGGCCTGATGGGACTGATTGGGATGAGCAGGTAAAACCGTCTTATCAAATGGAACCAATTTGCCAACAATCTACAGGCAATCTCCACTGTTCAAATACCTCGCTGGGTATATTATATGCCAGATCAACAGTCAGAACTGCATGGCTTCTGCGACGCCTTGGAAAAGGCTTATTGCGCCACTATTTATGTCCGCACCATACACGATACTCGTGTCTCCTCTCACCTTCTATTAGCTAAAGGAAAGGTGGCGCCTCTCAAGACAACAAGTTTACCACGGCTCGAACTGTGTGGAGCTGTCCTTTAGCAAAACTTGTAGCAGTCGTCCAATCTCACCTTAATCTCTCACCAAATAAGCTCAACCTCAGGTCGGACCCCGAAATTGTTCTGGCATGGCTCGAAAAGCCGCCTCACGCCTGGAAGACCTTCGTAGCCAACCGCACCGCACAAATAATCGATCTAGTCGGAAATGCTACATGGCGACACGTATGTAGCAAGGAGAATCCCGCGGATATGGGCACCAGAGGGTGTAAACCGCTAGACTTGGCAGCTTCCTCCCTATGGTGGAACGGTCCGACTTGGCTAACAAATCCCCCCGAGGCATGGCCGAAATATTCACGCCGAGAAGTCATGCCACCAGAAGTGCGCAAGGTCGAAACGTTCCACGCCGCCGCAGAAGATATCGACGGCCTAGACCGCGTCATGGCGTACGTTTTCAGGTTTATAAACCTATTAAAAGATCGAGCCAGGTATAACATGCCCACTAATCCCAGTTCGTTAACCCACGAAGACCTCCGCAATACAAAAAACCATCTTATAGCCTTCACGCAATCTCGCTACTTCCCTAGCGAAAGGGGACGATTACTAAATTCCATGATCATTGACAAACGAAGCTCCTTGCGTACCCTCAACCCATTTTTGGATAAAAATGACTTGCTCAGAGTCAATGGTCGCTTAGCTCACTCCTTTTTGAGCTATAATGAGCGACATCCCGTCATAATCCCAGAAAAATCCCGACTCGCAGTTCTTTACGTGCGATTTCTGCACGAACTACTGCTTCACGTAGAAACGCGTCTCATGCAGCAATGAATTAGGCAGGAATTCTACATCCCACGGCTGAAACCCCTCATAAAAAAATTTATATATCAATGCAAAATCTGCACTCTCCATAAGCAGCAAAACCGCTCGCACATCATGGCAGTCTTGCCTCCGGAACGATGCACCTATGCTCCGCCTTTTACCACCACCGGTGTTGATTTTGCGGGGCCTTTTCAAATAAAGGCCTCTTTGCTAAGATCCCACACCTTTGTAAAAGGCTACGTGGCCGTTTTTGTGTGCTTCTCTACAAAAGCTGTTCACCTTGAGTTGTGCTCAGACCTCACAACCAATGCGTTTCTCGCAGCCTTTGCTCGCTTCGTTGGACGTCGTGGATACCCCGCAAAAATGATGAGTGATAACGGCAAAACCTTCATAGGTGCCAAGAGAGCCACCGAAAAGGAGTTCACCGCATTTCTCACTGAAGTGTCCCAAGAAGTCATTAACAAGTACTCACCTCAAGGCATCAATTGGAAATTCATTCCCCCCGGTGCTGCCCACATGGGTGGTTTGTGGGAATATGCCGTCAAAAGTTTTAAACTGCACTTCAAAAGGATTGCCGGAACTTACAAATTCAACTTTGAGGAATTCACCACCCTCTTGGTAAGAATAGAAGCAGTATTAAATTCCCGACCTATTTCGCCCCTATCGCAAAACCCTTCCGAGGTCACCGCTTTCACACCCGGCCATTTCCTCAGAGGTGCTCCTTTTCTGGCCATCCCTGAGGTAAATGATGAAGACCTGTCTTGGACCAATCGGTGGGAAAAGTTAAAAATTCTACATCATTATTTCAGCAGACTATCTGAAAGACCTCCAAAAAAGAAACAATGGAAAAATTAACAAATAGACCCCAAGGTCTGCGAGTGCGTTCTCATAAACGACGATACCCTTCCACCCACGGAGTGGTGTCTAGGACGCATAGAAAAGGCGTATCCCGGGCCGGATGGGCACAGACGCGTCGTGGACGTTCGCACTCAGACCGGTATTCTCACACGACCCCTTGTGAAGCTATGCTTCCTTCTCACTGAGGCAAATCTCCCATCGCTCACAGAAGCCGAACAACCATCAAAATAATACTGGCCTACCTTCTTGCTACCACTTAAATCCCTCTTCCCGCTCAGACCGCTCCTCCACCGCTATAATGCACCACTTAGAGTACGATCGCCACACACCAAACTACACTCATATCAATCAAATCTAATATTCTCATCACTAAAGTCCCCCGTAAACCCATCTTTTCAGATCGCTATGGATCAAGCACCTCAGCCGACACGAAGTCGACTGAACCAGAAGAAGAAGATTATCAGCGATGCCGCATATGCAAACGTCACCACGCCCTACGTAAATGCCCTCTGTTCAGGGGGATGCAGCCGTAGCAGAGGTGGCTACTGGCACGCGCACACAAGTTTTGTGTAAATTGTTTGGCGCTTTCACACGCCACCAGTGAATGCAGCTCCTTGGCTAGGTTCCGAACTTGCGGCCTACGACACCACTCACTTCTGCATCGCCAGAGGTCATCATCTGACGCACATCGCCCTGGCCAGTTGTCTACATCTTCCCGGTCATCTAAGCTACACCGTCAACCAGCAAGCAGAACTATACGCCTAGCCGCTCGTCATACCGCTAGACAATCGCTCCCGCCGCCCACCATCCCTCGCCGCAACGTCCGCCACACTACTCAAGGGCTTCAGACCGTACCTATAGAGGAAAGGTGACCGAACTTTTGGTCCAGGATGCTATACGAACACTTAATGAACTGAAAGAGGCTCTAGCCGCTGACCGCGCCTAGGGCGGCCACGATGTTGAGGAGAGCAGCACTGCAACCGCATAACTGCGTGTATTTTTAT
>NW_023458780.1:98640-100352 GCF_013731165.1 Rhagoletis pomonella
TGTCGTTTCAGCTGCTATCTGTATGGGGTTAATGTTACATATTTAATTAGCAAAAATACAAGGTATGACATTAAGGGCCAGTTTTTCAGTGCACGCCGTGGTTTAGCCCGATCTGACTGGTTTAACTAAGATCAGCCAATCAAATGTCAGCCAGCTGTATAATTTAACTCAGTTTACTTAATCTAAATTTAAACCGGCACTGAAAACCTGGCTCTAAATAATATAATATAACGTATAGCGAATAAAAACTTACCTTCCGTTGTTTCATATGATGATTTACAACGCCGACAATTGAAAGCTCACGTAGCACGTGTAGGGTTTCTCCCCGGTGTGGGGACTCCAATTGCTTCCAGTACGCTTAGCGAAGAAATTTCTCTTCAAATGGGTTACGCTCGATAGGTCGCTCTCCGGTATGCGGTGTGAGTATGGAGCAAGTATGGATGTATATTCCCTTGCGTATAACTATAAACACAATTGGTTTTCGTTGCTGGCTTTTAGTCTCGGGTTCCTTTGCCACATGTATACCCAAATGCTGGCGAAGTAGTACACGAGAATTGCCCCAGCGAAAGAAGACTTATCGTACACTTTACACTTCACAGTATCGGTGTCATTGCCGAGCAAGAGGAATATACCTTAATGCCTTTAAGGTGACATGCCCGAGTAACACACTTTTCACAAATTTTGCCAGCTTTCTATGATGGTATGCTGCTCTTTATCTTATCGTACACTTTACACTTCACAGTATCGGTGTCATTGCCGAGCAAGAGGAATATATCTTAATGCCTTTAAGGTGACATGCCCGAGTAACACACTTTTCACAAATTTTGCCAGCTTTCTATGATAGTATGCTGCTCTTTAGGTACTTTTAGCGATTATGCCCTGCGCAAATCGCAAGTGAAATTCGAGAAGGAGTAGTCACTTAGTTTAGTTTGCGTGTGTGGCATTCATAGCTCAATTGCCATTTGAACAATTATGGCCAATCTGGGAAATTGGTGTTTTAGCTGGAATTATTGCTTATTTTCGCCAGATTTTCGACTTGAAACATCCCTTCACAACTCTATTTAATTTCACTTGACACTAATATTATATTATTTTTTTCCCTATCAAAACGCCACCTTAATCGCACCGACACAAGTTTCAAGTAATTTGACGTATTAATGGCCGATCAAAGCGTTGCCAGCAGGTTTTTATATCCTTGCATTGCGGGAATATTTCATTTGGAAGAATAACGGGCACTGCGTCATTGGGACTAGTTCCGTTACTCTTCCAAATGGCATTTGCCGCAGTGCAAGGAGGAATATAAAAAAAATCCGAGGTTGCCGTGACTCCCTTGTAAGTATTTTTACCGGACTTAACCGCAAAAAAAATCTTTGAAAATTGCTAGTTTACAAATTTGACAGTTTCGTGGTGGGTACGAACGTCAGAATTTTATTTAACTCATGTGCTAGGTAAAATTTGACAGCTTCTAAGTGTAGACAATTTATCATGAGTTTCATTTTTTTCCGAACTGGTTCACTATTCTACTTTTGGTTTCCATGTATTTACTATGGGCGGATGAACAATTTTTCGGGCGAAACTTAGGATAAGGCAGTATATTGTGGGCGGTAGGAAAGAATGAAAATCAAAATGGAATCTGATAAAACATAAATAAATAAAATTTGACAGTTTCGTGGTGGATACGAATGTCAGAATTTTATTTAACTCATGTGCTA
>NW_023458780.1:100452-117701 GCF_013731165.1 Rhagoletis pomonella
TTTTTCGGGAGAAACTTAGGATAAGGCAGTATATTGTGGGCGGTAGTAAAGAATAAAAGTCAAAATGGAATCTGATAAAACAAAAGAACGTACGTTACTTGCAAGTTATAAAATAGATGTAAATTTAACAATTTCAGCAACACACAAAATAGAGATACTGTACGAGCGTTTGTGTGGTTTTTCCCTACTGTCAAAATTTTTCTTTGCGGTTGGCACAGCAAAACTCAATTTATTCGTACATCATGCCGAAAAAGTTACTGATTGCGTCAAGATATAAACTCAATCCTGTGAAGACGGGCAGTTACAGACAGCTGTCACAACTATCATCAGCTTCCGTGGGAAAGCGTTTGGTGTTGCCGTACGCTCTAGAAAAATTATTAGATGGTGAAATTTATGGCACGCTACCGGGTGCGCTATACGCCGAAGAATAAAGTATTTATATTTTGTGCGGCGAACAGTAACCCATAACAAACCTGCTTCACTTCACAGCTCGCCACAGAAGCGAACAGGAAAGTGGGTTAACTATCTTCGCAAGGCGTCCGCAAGAGAGTTAGGTGGTAAAATCACAAGAACGTGGGGCACGACTCACCCCTGAGATATAGTCTCAAAAACAAAAAAAGGAGTATTTAGCCGGGCAAGGAATTACAACCCCGTAGTTACGTCTGGTAGCAGTTCGAATTTGCCAGACTCAGTGTTGGGAGACTAGTAAGTTTAGTTCTATGATACTGTACCACTGGAGTTAACGCTTGTAATACTGTCCGCATCAGTATTCGCCTGTAATGCTGGGTGGATCAGTGCTGTATAGTCGGCCGCCGGAACAACAAGTCTACTTGTTTGGGATACGCTTTCCAATTGCTCCGCGGAGGCGGCTTCTGTGCTGATGGAACGGAAAGCGATGTTACTGACACGGGTGACTTGCTGGGTTCGCCTCTTTCCTCTCTTCTGTGCGAGCACACTGGAACGATGCTGTTGCGGACGACTGGCACTAAGCACAATGTTCGGGCGCAACAAACGCAGGCTTTGGCCTAATGTGGCGTATAGACCTGCAGCAGTAGGAGTCGGTCGCTACTATTGGCGTGTTTTGTGCCCGTAGTAGAGGCGGGCACCGGCGATATGATCGAGAGAGCGCTCCGCGCGATATAAGGTTCTACACGGACCGGGCAGTAACTTAATCAACACTTCCTTAGCCACTTAAGTGAAACACGAGTAGTTCCGTCTACAATTGTTGTACAGAGGTACTGATTTATTCAAATAAAAAAATTTCAAAGATTTTGGCAATTGCCAGGTTAGCGTAGGTGCGGCGATACAATTATTAACTTCAAAATTCACGAGATTGGCGGTCAGCGTTGTAAAAAAGGTTTTTACGACGACCAAGATGTTCTTCGACCAAATTCAACGAGTATATAAAAGAAAAAATAGGTATATGTCAGCACTACTCGCTACCTTTTCTCGTAGCTTACATTTGCTGACAACGTGCTGACATAGGGTTGCCAACGCGGTGGCGTACAAAATTCAAAAAGTTTTTACATTTTGCTCAAAGTAGCAGTTTTACATCCGTAGACATATATATATATGCATACATATAAACAAATCTAGGCGTATAATCGCCAACAGCAAAAATTTCAAAAATAAAAATACACGCAGTTATGCGGTTGCAGTGCTGCTCTCCTCAACATCGTGGCCGCCCTAGGCGCGGTCAGCGGCTAGAGCCTCTTTCAGTTCATTAAGTGTTCGTATAGCATCCTGGACCAAATGTTCGGTCACCTTTCCTCTATAGGTAGTGGTCTGCAGCCCCTGAGTAGTGTGGCGGACGTTGCGGTGAGGGATGGTGGGCGGCGGGAGCGATTGTCTAGCGGTATGAGGAGCGGCTGGGCGTATAGTTCTGTTTGCTGGTTGACGGTGTAGCTTAGATGACCGGGGAGATGGAGACAGCTGGCCAGAGCGATGTGCGTCAGATGATGACCTCTGGCGATGCAGGAGTGAGTGGTGTCATAGGCCGCAAGTTCGGCACCTAGCCAAGGAGGTGCATTCACTGGTGGCGTGTGAAAGCGCCAAACAATTTACACAAAACTTGTGTGTGCGTGCCAGTAGCCACCTCTGCTGCGGCTGCATCCCCCTGAACAGGGGGCATTTACGTAGGGCGTGGTGACGTTTGCATATGCGGCATCGCTGGTAATCTTCTTCTTCCGGCTCAGTCGACTTGTGCGACTCAGTTGCGTCGTTAGTGGCGGCAGCTATCTCCGACCGGAGGAATCGACGTGGTGCCGGCTGAGGTGCTTGATCAATAGCGATCTGAAAATATGGGTTTACGGGGGACTTTAGTGATGCGAATATTAGATTTGATTTATACGAGTGTAGTTTGGTATGTGGCGACCGTACTCTAAGTGGTGCATTATAGCGGTGGGGGAGCGGTCTGAGCGGGAAGAGGGATTTAAGTGGTAGCAAGAAGGTAGGCCAGTATTATTTTGATGGTTGTTCGGGGTCTGTGAGCGATGGGAGATTTGCCTCAGTGGGAAGGAAGCATAGCTTCACAAGGGGTCGTGTGAGAATACCGGTCTGAGTGCGAACGTCCACGACGCGTATGTGCCCATCCGGCCTGGGATACTCTTTTTCTATGCGTCCTAGACGCCACTCCGTGGGTGGAAGGGTGTCGTCGTTTATGAGAACGCACTCGCCGACCTTGGGGTCTATTTGCGGATTTTTCCATTTGTATCTTTTTTGGAGGTCTTTCAGATAGTGTTCTTTCCAAAGTCTGCTGAAATGATGATGTAGAATGTTTACCTTTTCCCACCGATTGGTCAAAGACAGGTCTTCATGATTCACCTCAGGGATGGCCAGAAGAGGAGCACCTCTGAGGAAATGGCCGGGTGTGAGAGCGGTGAAATCGGAACGGACTTGCGATAGTGGCGAAATAGGTCGGGAATTTAATACTGCTTCTATTCTTACCAAGAGGGTGGTGAGTTCCTCAAAGGTGAATTTGTGAGTTCCGCCAACCCTTTTGAAGTGCAGTTTAAAACTTTTTGACGTCAGATTCCCACAAACCACCCATGTGGGGAGCACCGGGAGGGAATGAATTTCCAATTGATGCCTTGAGGTGAGTACTTGTTAATGACTTCTTGGGACACTTCAGTGATAAATGCGGTGAACTCCTTTTCGGTGGCTCTCTTGGCACCTATGAAGGTTTTGCCGTTATCACTCATCATTTTTGCGGGGTATCCACGACGACCAACGAAGCGAGCAAAGGCTGCGAGAAACGCATTGGTTGTGAGGTCTGAGCACAGCTCAAGGTGAACAGCTTTTGTAGAGAAGCACACAAAAACGGCCACGTAGCCCTTTACTAAGATGTGGGATCTTACCAAAGAGGCCTTTATTTGAAAAGGCCCCGCAACATCAACACCGGTGGTGGTAAAAGGCGGAGCATAGGTGCATCGTTCCGGAGGCAAGGCTGCATGATTTGCGAGCGGTTTTGCTGCTTATGGAGAGTCCAGATTTTGAATTGATATATACATTTTTTGATGAGGGGTTTCAGCCGTGGGATGTAGAATTCCTGCCTAATACATTGCTGCATGAGACGCGTTTCTGCGTGAAGCAGTAGTTAGTGCAGAAATCGCACGTAAAGAACTGCGAATCGGGATTTTTCTGGGATTATGACGGGATGTCGCTCATTATAGCTCAAAGTGGAGTGAGCTAAGCGACCATTGATTCTGAGCAAGTCATTTTTGTCCAAAAATGGGTTGAGGGTACGCAAGGAGCTTCGTTTGTCAATGATCATGGAATTTAGTAATCGTCCCTTTTCGCTAGGGAAGTAGCGAGATTGCGTTAAGGCTATAAGACGGTTTTTTGTATTGCGGAGGTCTTCGTGGATTAACGAACTGGGATTAGTGGGCATGTTATGCCTGGCTCGATCTTTTAATAGGTTTATAAACCTGAAAACATACGCCATGACTTTAAGAGCGCGGGAAAACGACGAGAATCGGTCTAGGGCGTCGATATCTTCTGCGGCGGCGTGGAACGTTTCGACCTTGCGCACTTCTGGTGGCATGACTTCTCAGCGTGAAGATTTCGGCCATGCCTCGGGGGATTTGTTAGCCAAGTCGGACCGTTCCACCCTAGGGAGGAAGCTGCCAAGTCTAGCGGTTTACACCCTCTGGTGCCCATATCCGCGGGATTCTCCTTGCTACATACGTGTCACCATGTAGCATTTCCGACTAGATAGATTATTTGTGCGGTGCGGTTGGCTACGAAGGTCTTCCAGGCATGAGGCGGCTTTTCGAGCCATGCCAGAACAATTTCGGAGTCCGACCAGAGGTTGAGCTTATTTGGTGAGAGATTAAGGTGAGATTGGACGACTGCTACAAGTTTTGCTAAAAGCAGAGCTCCACTCAGTTCGAGCCGTGGTAAACTTGTTGTCTTGAGAGGTGCCACCTTTCTTTTGGCTACTAGAAGGTGAGAGGAGACACGAGTATCGTGTATGGTGCGGACATAAATAGTGGCGCAATAAGCCTTTTCCGAGGCGTCGCAGAAGCCATGCAGTTCTGACTATTGATCTGGCATAAAATCTACCCAGCGAGGTATTTGAATAGTGGAGATTGTCTGTAGATTGTTGGCAAATTGGTTCCATTTGATAAGACGGAGGGGTTTTACCTGCTCATCCCAATCAGTCCCATCAAGCAAAAGCTCTTGTAGAAGAATTTTTGCCTGAATCATTACCGGCGTAAGCCATCCTGCCGGGTCAAAAAGTTTGCTGACCGAGGAGAGAATTTGGCGCTTCGTACTTGCGGATGAGGCCGGGATCGAATCAATCGTATAAGAGAACGTATCAGTGAGAACGTTCCATTGAATTCCTAAAGTTTTCGCGGCACTTGCTTTCTTAAACTGGGGGAAATTTGTATCAAGCAAGTCCTCTTTATTTATACTTCTGAGGATTTCAGGATGGTCAGTGGTAATTTTCTTCAAAGGGAAGCCTGCCGAGTTAAGAGCTTGGATGACTTGGGCGAGAGACTCGGTAGCTGCGGGTAGGTCATGGCTGCCCGAAAGAATGTCGTCTACGTATGTATCGTTGTTCAGTATGGGCACGGCCATGGGGAATGTAGTTTCTATGTCTTGGGAGAGCTGGTGAAGGGTGCGTATGGCGAGATAGGGCGCTCAGTTGACACCAAATGTGACCGTTTTCAACTTATAGTCCCGAATGGGGTTATTTGGGGTAGAACGAAATAGTATTCTCTGAAAATCTTGGTCGTCATCGTGCAGCATTATTTGTCGATACATTTTTTCGACATCCCCATTGAATACAAATTTAATGGTCCTCCATTTTAGAATGAGAAGCATCAAATCAGGCTGGAGAGTTGGTCCGGTATATAAAATGTCATTAAGAGAGTACCCAGAACCAGAAGTCTTTGACGCATTGAAGACAACTCGCACCTTGGTCGTTCGTTTCTCGGATTTAACCACCGCGTGGTGAGGGAGGTAGAACGACCGGTAATTGCCTTCTGAGGACTTTTCATAAGAATCAGTTTCTTCCATATGTTTGAGTGTTACGTATTCCTCCAAGACGTTTCATACAGAGTTTTAAGGTCACCTTTTTTGAGAAGACTTCTCTCCATGCTGAGAAATTGTTGTAGAGCTGAGGAACGAGAATGGCCTAGGGCGATTTCAGTGGGGAAACTCGGCTTGAATGGGAGGCGTACTATATAGCGACCATCGACTGTGCGCGTGGTTGTGGCTTTATATAACTTTTCACACATTTCATCCTCGGGGGTAGTGAATATGAGGTTCCGAACTTCCTCTATTTCGCAGAACCTTCATAGTTGGGAGTTGAGATGTTCGTTTGAGGTCTCCTCTACTTGAGTCGAGAATGATTCTATTTGATGGGGAATTTTACCACTCAGAATCCAGCCAAATATTGTATTTTGGGCTAACAGATTTTCAGATAGTTTTTCTATGCCTTCGAGCATAATCTGCGGGATGAGATCGCTACCAATTACTAGGTCTATCTGATTTGGGGAGTGACAGTTTGGGTCTGCTAGCGTTAAGTGGGACCATTTATTTCTTTGCTGATAACTTAACTGGAACCTAGGGAGAATTTTCGTTAACTGGGGCAAAACGATTGCTTGGGCACTTATTTTTGTCGTCAAATCAGCAGATACTAGGACTAAAGAGCACAGTTTGTTAGAGGTCTGGATTACTCTTCCTCCGATGCCTGATATTTCAAAGCTTGAGCTTTGACATGGTAGCTCTAGTCTGTTCTGAGCTTTTGTGGAGATGAAACTCCGTTGTGACCCTTGGTCTTTGAGTGCTCTTAGTTTAAAGAGCTCACCTCTTTGTTCCACAGTCACAATTGCAGTAGGGAGGAGTATTTTACTTTCATTCTCCGAATAAAAGACAGTACTCTCGTTCTGTTCGAACTCGAGGGGTCTTCTTCTTGTTCATCATAGTGAGTTTGAAGGTTGCAGTGTGTCGATGATGTCATTGCGACCTGAGATGAGGTTTTTTGAGGTTGCTGTCTTTTGGCGTAGAGTTAGGGGTTTCGTGAAGTTCTGTATTATGTCGTTCATGACGATGGAAACAAGTCTGGGTACTAGCGCAGTCTTTTATTAGATGGGATTGAGAGAAGCAGTTAAAGCACATTTTGTGTTCTCTAATAAATTGTCTGCGCTCCTGAGTTGTCATTTTGCGAAATTTTGGGCAGCCCCACAGCGAATGTCCCGAATGTTTACACATTGGACATTTGTGCATTGTTCGCTGTTCTGTCATGTGAGCATGGACATGGGATAGAGACCTATTCTGAGGGTTTTGAGGAGTTTTAAATTGAGGTCTGCATTGATATGTAGGGGGTTTGTAATTGTTTGACTGAGGCATGGGTTTTGGTTTGGGAGGTCGCCATTAATCAACCCTCTCCGCAACCTCATAGCGAGTGGTTAAGAACTGGTTCATCTGAGACCAGTTTGGAAGGTCTTTCCTGGAACTGAGAGATTGTTCCCATAAAGACACTGTGTTTTCTAGGAGTTTAGAGGTGACGATGTATATAAGGATCGGATCCCAGCTTTCGGTTGAGACCTCCTGAGTGGCAAGGATTTGGAGGCAATTGTTAACAGAGGATTGTAATCTCTGTATGTCCCCTATTTTCCGTATTGATGGGTTTGAGGTTCATGAGAATGCGGATCTGATTGTCTACGAGAACTCGCTTATTTTCGTACCGAGACTTAAGGGCTTCCCACGCTAAATTAAAACTATCGTCAGTCAGAGGAAATTGCCTTACTATTTCACCGGCTTTGCCTTGGGTTTTGTACCTTAGATGGTACAGTTTTTGACCTTGAGTAAGTTCTGGGTGGTTGATGTAGACCGCCGTGAACATGTCACGGAAAGACGGCCATTGTTCATAACCCCCAGAAAACATCTCGGTATCGCAAGGTGGTATTTTTAGCGTGATTACACTCTCTTTGGGCTGGGGTGCAGTTGAGGGGGGTGCGGGAATATTGGCTGGTTTCATAACTTGCAGCTGGTCTGCTATCTGGGCCTTTGTGTCTTCGTATGTTATTAGACATGACCTATACTTGTTATAGGAGGAGGCTCTAAAGTCTTCAGGAAGGTCATGTCATCGGTCTCAATAATTACATCATGGGCACCTTGTACGCGATCCCAAAATTTGTCAATGTTTCTATCTTTTATAAGTAGAGCAGACTCAGTATTGGCTTGGATCGGGGTTGCTCTAAACCGAGAGCAGTAGTCCATGAAGTTATCAGTCTCCGCAATAAACTTCACTGTTGGGTTGGGTAGCTTCATTTTTTTTGCGGACTAAACGCGTTGGTCGCTGAGAATTGGTGGAAGAACCTTGCATTTTCTCTTCTTCGCTCATTTTGGGGCTTTTTTTGGTGTTGTCACTTTCGCGTACGTTTAACATCCACGAATGCTGGAGTTGAGCCGAAGAAGGAAGAGTTGCGGAAAGATGAACAACTTAGGAGAGATCGAAACTTCGGTATCGTACCAGTAAACTTTGCAACCACCGAGATATTGAATCAATTCATTGAATATTCACTACTTGAAGCCAGAGATTTTACAACAGCATAAGGGAATGTCACCGAGCTTTTATACTGTAAGGCGAATTGAGGTTCAATGAACAGGACTATAAATCGGTTCACTTGTTATTGCAAGAGAATGAAAAAAAGGAAAACGAAAGCAAAAATACTTTGTTCCGAAAGAGATTTGAGGTTAATTAAACTTTAATTATTTTATGTCACACTGAACCAACCTTGTACTACTGTTCAAGCACCTATTGTACATATACACGTATGCACATATGTATGGATGTTTGCTGTACCGCTCACACCGCTTTTATTTTCATATATGTATGTATGTGTGTAAATAATATATCTACATTTATGTACAATTTGGGGTTTCCAATATAAATATGTACGAAAAGAGATGAAATTGATAGCGAATACGAATTTTAACGTAATTTTAAGCTGAAATTATTTCGAGAAATTGAGGAATGTTATTTTAAACAAGTAAACACTATTGATTTGGTTCTTTTTGAGAGACAATTTCGCGAGATGGCCTACTGTATCTATGTAAGAGGTTTACCGTGTGTTATATATTATGTATGTACATAGATACAGTAGGTTCAACTTTGGCGGGATGTAACAACTTTTGGCGGGATGTCTAGTTGCGAGACAATATGTGCTTTACTTTTTAATTCGATTTTTAATAAGATGTTACCGTAGGGTTAGTAAGAGAGTTGAGGTTCTCACTTACGGCTTTACTGATTTTTTGTACTTATGGTTGCGATGATCCGCCTGGACTGTTGCGGGCTGGTTTCAAATAGAGGCGACGAAGGACCACTGCTTGGGATACGCTTTTCCGGCTTCTGTGCTGATGGAACGGAAAGCGATGTTACTGACACGGGTGACTTGCTGGGTTCGCCTGTTGCGACTCAAATCGCCGGTAATCTTTCCTCTCTTCTGTGCGAGCACACTGGAACGATGCTGTTGCGGACGACTGGCACTAAGCACAATGTTCGGGCGCAACAAACGCAGGCTTTGGCCTAATGTGGCGTATAGACCTGCAGCAGTAGGAGTCGGTCGCTACTATTGGCGTGTTTTGTGCCCGTAGTAGAGGCGGGCACCGGCGATATGATCGAGAGAGCGCTCTGCGCGATATAAGGTTCTACACGGACCGGGCAGTAACTTAATCAACACTTCCTTAGCCACTTAAGTGAAACACGAGTAGTTCCGTCTACAATTGTTGTACAGAGGTACTGATTTATTCAAATAAAAAAAGTTCAAAGATTTTGGCAATTGCCAGGTTAGCGTAGGTGCGGCGATACAATTATTAACTTCAAAATTCACGAGATTGGCGGTCAGCGTTGTACAAAAGGTTTTTACGACGACCAAGATGTTCTTCAAGCAAATTCAACGAGTATATAAAAGAAAAATAGGTATATGTCAGCACTACTCGCTACCTTTTCTCGTAGCTTACATTTGTTGACAACGTGCTGACATAGGGTTGCCAACGCGGTGGCGTACAAAATTCAAAAGGTTTTTACATTTTGCTCAAAGTAGCAGTTTTACATCCGTAGAGATATATATATATTCATACATATAATCAAATCTAGGCGTATAATCGCCAACAGCAAAAATTTCAAAAATAAAAATACACGCAGTTATGCGGTTGCAGTGCTGCTCTCCTCAACACTACTGATTTAGTTAATACTGAGTCGGGCTCCTGTAATTCTTGTATTCATAAAACAATGAGTTTAGTGTTTTAAAAGGTTCCATCTGGGGTTTCAGTAAGTCAGGGTAGTTTTCGTAATTCTGGAAGTGAAGAAAAAAATAAAAGTTATACCAGAGTTTGTCTGGCGTATTCGACTCGGAAACTCAATCCCGGCTGCGTAACTAAGTGTGGGTTGAATTAGCGTTCTTTTCGAAATGCTTGAGTCAGAATTATGCCGAGTAAACTCGGGGAAAAAATTCAAGTCCGGTGTTGCGGTGGTTCTCTATTGTTTTAGGCCAGAGAAGCCTACCCCCCAAATTGCCGAACTTAGTCGGTCTTAACACCCTGCCCCCCACTAGTTGAACACGGCTAAGAAGTACACAGGGCAGGCTGTCCTGAAAAGGACACTTGGCCGCGAGTTTATAGCCGTTTCCTATTCATTATGGCTTTGCGGCCCAAGAGTCATTTTCTTAAAGGAAAACTCGTCAAAACTCCGAAATGAATTAGACATTTTGATAAGGAGAACTCGTCGAAACTCCTAAAAGACGATCCTAATGGGAGTGCGGATTGTCAGGCAGTTCACGACTCCCGGTGGCAGCGCGCGTGAACGCCCTATAAATATAAATGCTCCGGGAGGATACTGGGCGGTTGGTCCCCGACCGCCAAAGCGCCCAGTGAAAAGGACAGCAAGAGAAAAAAGATACTCTATTCACATTCGTTGGCTAGAGTTAGCCACCCCCCAATTGCCGAACTTAGTCGGTCTTCACAGTACGACCCCTCCGCTAGTCCAGTAGCTCGTCTCTGTCCCGATTCTCTACCTGGGCGAATTCATATATGACTTCGCCGCCTTGTTTTCTGTCTAATGAGTAGTAGAGAATGACATATATTCTCTACCAGCAAAGAATGATCGGTAGGGAAGAGTTACAGAAGCAAGTTTCAGCCCTACATGACTTAGCTTCTAGGAAAATCCATGCAAAGTTGGACCCCGGGCAGTCTGCGGGCGGTCAAGGTTTTACCCTATCGCTAAGTTTAATATTGTACAAAACGCGTATATATATAAATTTGAGAAAAACGCATTGGAATCGTGTGAGCATTTGATTGCGAGCTCCGTCAGCCCTTCCGGTAACCACAAACGCCAGAGCGAATCCTCTTCCTCTTCCACACCTCTTCCAAACATCACTCTTTTTTAAACTCTATTTTCGACTATGCGTAAATCGGGTAGCCCTTCGTGATTGTTTTCAATTGTTTCACGAAGCTCCGAGTACTCTACGCCGTCGAATTCCGGTGATGCCAAGTCAATTTCTAGAGGTGGGGTAGAAGAGAGTTCGTCCACGTCAAAACGCGGAAGGGTGTCCGGCACAACATTCAATGAATCTTTCCAATAGAAGCGACCATCTTGCCAGCCTGCCACTCAAGTCTTTTTGTGTCATTAGCCACTTGAGACTTGAATGGTCAGTAATTATTCGAAAAGGTAATCCTTCAATATATGGTCTGAAACGCTTGACACTAACTATTGCGGCGAGGCATTCCAGCCCGGTGACCGTATAATTTCGCTGAGCATTATAAAGCTTCTTCGATACAAAGCTATGGGATGCTCTGCTCCTTCCTCATCGAGTTGGAATAACACGCCTCCTACTCCTATTTTGGATGCATCACATTGGATCACGAATTCTTTACTAAAATCGGGTTGTGCCAAGACAGGCGCTGAACAGAGTGCAACTTTAAGTTTACCTAATGCTTCGACTGCCTCAGGAGTTAGCTTAAATGGACCAGGTGACTTTCGAAGGCAATCTGTCATTGGACCAGCCAAATCTGCAAAGTTGGTAATAAACGACCTGTACCAATTTGCCATTACTATAAACCTGCGAACCTGACGAGGAGATTTTGGAATCGGAAAATCCTTTATTGCATCTATTTTGCCTGGGTCTACTTTCAATCAACCATTCCCTAGCAAATACCCGAAATGCCGAATTTCCATCTGGCAGAACTTGCTCTTCTTCACGTTGATTGTAATTCCCGCTTCCCGTAAGCATTTCGCCACTTCCTTCAGCAATTCCAAATGATCTTCGAAGTTTGAGCTGCACACCATCAGGTCATCCAGGTAGACAAAGACGTTCTCCCGCAATCATGAAGGGATAGCCTTATGCATCAGCCGACTCATTGTTTGTGGTCCGTTGCACAGGCCAAAGGGCATTACTTTAAAGTGGTACAATGGCTTTCCGGGTACCACAAATGCCGTTTTTTCCTTAGACGATTCCGTTAATTTGATTTGGAAGTAAGCATCCTTCAAATCCATACCACTTATAAAGTATGTATCCTTTAACCTGCTCAACAGCCCATTAATATGGGGCACAACGGATACGAGTCCTTCTTGGTGACCGCGTTCACCTTCCTTGAATCTATGCACAGCCTGAATTTGCCTGGTTTCCGGACTAGTACCACTGGAGTACACCACGGTGAATTCGATTCCTCAATCACTACCATCTTGAGTAGCCGTTCAATTTCGCTATAGGCTTCTGCCTGCCTGGGTGGTGAAAGAGGAAAGTGCTCACTTTTAATTGGCACCACATCACCCGTGTCTATATGGTGCGTCACTAAACTTCCAGAAATCAACTCTCAGGTATGCTTCTTGGATTAATGACGGTACAAGATAAAAGCGAATAGTCCTCGTAATATTTTTAAAAGTGACCAGTAAAGATATCGAGCCGAGTATTTTCTACTGATTTCCACCAGCCGTATAAACAAACGCGCGCAAAGAATGATGTTTTAAATTGTTTCTTTTTAGGAAATCTTCGCATCCGTTTCCAAGAATGCAAACGTTTGCTCCGGAATCCAACATACCCACTACGAAACTATCGCATATTTTAATCTTTGCTAGCGGTCTCTCATCTGGTGTTATCAGAATTTTAGTGCTTTGCAAAAGTTTACGCATATTTACTCGGCTAGAATATCTTTTCCTACACTGTAGAATATTTTAGAAACTACAAGTTTTGGTTCTTCTTCGAAAATATCCGCCCTTAACCGTTCATAATCCTGCTCGCTTTGCTCTAAACTAACTGGGAATTGAGTCTGGCATGCGACATCCCTACGTGAAGGCCTAAGAATTCCAACGTGCAGAGGATTGGCTGTAGAAGAAAACATACCTTCGGAATCAGAACTATCGGAACTATCTGGGAAGGTTATGATGATCCGTGGTGAATCCCTCGAGGGACTGGTATTACTCTCCGATCTACTGACATCAACATGCAAACGAACGGTTCTGGCTGGAATTGGCTTACTTTTTGGTTTAATACAGGAGGCTGCTGCTCCTGTACTCCCTGCTTCGGGGGCTAGGGTGCCGAACGAGAATCCCCGATTGCCTTCTCGCTCGGGTTCCGGTTTCCTTGTCTCCGATGATCTCTGGGGCATCTTGGAGTGACCACCCCCTTCTGTCCACACTTGAAGCAGAACACGTTCCGAATAGCTTCCTCGCAATAGATGTACGAGTGTCCCATCTTGTCACAGTGCCAGCACTGTAATCCTGAATAGTCCGGTTTCCTAGTCCTCTGGAAATTTAGCGTTTCCACTTGCGGATCAACTTCTTCATCCATTCCTCCTGTCCATTCATCCGGTGTGATAGCCATTGTTTCGTTGACATGCCGTCCTGAATAGTTCGGTACCAAGCTTCTGGTTTCCTTCCAGATTTGTTCGCCTTTCCTAGCAACGTCACGTAGGTCATGTAGGGTCTGCGCACCAGCATTGAAAAGCATCAACTTCAGGCTGCTGTTAACGTTCCTCTTCAATATGTCTACCAACAGGTTCTCCGACATCGGCTCCCTTAGTCTAGCATTCAAGGCTAATATATCTGTATGAAACGTATCATACGATTCATTAGCCTTCTGACGACGCATTGAGATCTCCATCATGATCTCATGGTCACTCTTTAAGGTGCCGAATTCCCGCCTGATAGAATAGCAGAAGAAGGGATAAGTCGCATCTGGATTCTGCTCAGTGAACAACCAATACCATTCCTCAGCTCGCCCTGACAAAAAAAGGTGGAAGCTTGCCATCAATTACTCATCGGTACATTGTGTTCGCTCACACAACGTGTTTAGCTTAAAGAGAAAATCTGAAACGCTACCAGTGCCGTCATAGGATACCTTTCAATCCTGTGGCTTAATGACAATATTAGTGGTGAAATTTGGTCGGTTATTCAAAGTGGCTTGTGTCGGATTGCGTCCGACAGTACCAAAGTCCCTAGGGCCATTGGGTGCAGTTTGAGATGCAGTTACCACAGGCACTTAATGCGTTCATATTTTCCCGCATTGTTCTCATTTCAACTCTCATTTCTTCTTGCGAAGTACGTAAGATCTGATGAAGTACCCCTACCCACGAATCTCCTGCAGGCGCTCCGCCATTAGAACGTCTACTTCTATCTTCTGCAATACCTTCACCAAAACCGGTACTCCTTGGCAAGGACCTATAATTTTCATGTCTTCCCGAAAGCATAGTCATGGAGGTAGCGGAAACATTCTGGACCGAAGTCCCAGGTGGTGAGGTGTCAAGTAAGTTGGAGTTTTGTCGGCTATCAACCTTAAGTCCCGTAGCGGGATTGGCCATTGGAATTGGAGGCGGAACTCCTCCCGAACGGTCAGCACCAGGTGAATGCATCACCGGAGGGTTATTTGCTGGCATAGCGGGACTGGTATTCCTCCCGGCCCCTCTTGACTTAACGCCGCTACCTCTAACTGACGCACTGCGCGTTTGCATAAGCTGCTGTTCCATAAGCCGAGTCAAAGGCAATTTATAAATCAGGAAATTTTACGCCTGAGATCAAGGCAAATTCTAATTAAAAGTCTGCAATAGGTGCTGAAGGCTTGGCTCCCCCAGAGCTCAACCCAAAATTAAAAATTCGATAAAAATTCTTAATTAAGTAAGGCTTGCTTTGATAGCAAAGCCTTATTAAACGTCCGTGAAAAGTTTTCAAATAAAACCAAAAAAATCACCAGATCTGCTAAAAGGTGCGATTTTGCTGTACCCGTTCGCGACAGTAAAGAAAATCGAAAATATCAATAATTGTTCAGTCCGCGTACTGAATAAGAATATACGCAAAAGAAATTTAAAAAAATCAATCAAAAGATAGGTAGCTAGTACATAAGCATATAAGGGTGTTAGTTAAATGTACGTGGTCATATACGTGTAAGCAAAATTCAAGTGGCTATAATTTAATATAAATGGGAAATATGTATTTTCAAAGGTCATTGGGAATGCTGACCTCCTCCTAACATTAAGAAGGCACAAGTCTACGAAAAAATAAGGTACAAAAAAAACAAACACACAAAAAAATCGCTTTTTGGTCCAGCACACCCAACCGCAATGCAAAGCCGGCATCGTGGAATGCCGCTCCAGACTTGAAGGGTGTACTGGACTTCGCGTACAAGTTTGCTGAGCTATCTTTCGGTCTCAGAAGCGCCAGCGCAGACCTATGGAGTGAGTGGAAAAAAAACAAGCAAAAAAAAATATTCGGCAAAAAAATTAAAACAAAAACCTATTTATACTAAACCCCACTTAGCGGACAATTTTTTCCCCCAATTCCCATGCCGACACATCGGACCGCTAAATAAAATTGGAGAAAAAAAGTCAACTACAAAAAAACTAAGTGTGTTTAGCGGGGACAGGTAATAAGGCCAACGGAAATAGGTCAATTGACTTTATTTCCCACCCTGTTGCGAAATAAAGTCAATTGACATTATTACCTTTTCAAAAGCGAAATAAAGTCAACAAAAATTTGGAAATAAAGTCATTGGCCCGTAGTCATAGTCAAAATAAAGTCGACTTTAAAGTTAGTTGCAGCTTTTTTGACAGATATCCCATTGAAAATTATGTCAAAAAGCTGCAACTAACTTTAAAGTCGACTTTATTTTGACTATGACTACGGGCCATTGACGCTATTTCCTCATTCAAATGGAAATAGCTTCAACAATGCTTAAAGTATGTCGTTTCATAGAAAAAAAGTTTGTTCTTACAATAAACATTGCCCCGTAAGTGTTGTTTTTTAATAAATGAAAAAGGTTATTGCCAAATGCTCAGTGTTGTGATATTAATCCACACACAATCATGAACTACCACCAATTGATTTTATTAAAAAAATTTAAATTACGAATATGTAAAAACACGATGCGAAAAACTAAACGCCTGCGCACAGCTGGAATACGTTAAATATTTGAAGAAAGAGTGTAGAAATGATCCATAACTTGCAAAACATGTTTCGTTTCCACAAAAATAAAGGGAACACTATTAAATTGAAGAAACAGTCCATGTCCAAGAACTCCAGAGGAACACTGAAAGAATTCTGTGTTTTAAATTGATGAAAGAATTCTTTAAATTAGCATATTTTGAATGAATTCGGAATGTCTAAGGTGGAAAAGAAACCAACCTTTCTATAAGGAAACAATTATAGAAAAAGAATTTTCTTACACTGTATTCATGTCTCCGCCAGAAATTTGTGACGACATCATTTAAAAGCAGCTAAGGAGAATGACGACACTATTTATTAGATGGCACATTCAATGAGCCAATGTGCCAAAATGCGGGTATAAACAATTATTGATTATTTAATATCGGAACCAAGATCGTACAAGTTAATTGATTGGTTTTCGCACACTTTTGAAACAAAAATTATATGCTTTTTAACTGCAGACAAGTTGTTGCCCGAAAACACAGCAGAAATCTTTCAATCAGGGCTGCCACCTATCCTTAGTTATGAGGTGCCATATTGAGGATAAAAAAGTGCCAAAATGTGCCAAATAGAAAAATAAAAGTGTAAAAAAATGTGTCATTCCTTTTAATTATTCACATTTAGCAAAAAAATAAAGCTACATTTTCCAAACAAAAGTGCAATGATAAAATAAGATAAACCAGTTGAATAGCCTTTATAAATTCGAAAATTTTAGTTGAGAAAAAGAAGTGCACGCAAAGAATTTCACAAAAATGTATTGAAATGTTATTTTTTTTTACAAAAGTGCGATTTTGGCACTTTGCGCGGCGTAGCGTGACGTGGTGTGCGCGCCGGTCGCGCGGGGTACGAGGGGCGCGAGCGCGGTTTGTTGTCGGTGTTGCGTGCTGATGTTGTTGTGATGCCGCTTTGGGGCGGTGTTGCAGGTGCGTGGATGTTGCAGCTGCTGTTGTGCAGCCGGCGTTGCACGTTATTGCGCGGTTGTTCCTGGCGTGGCTACTGTAGGTGTGCTGCTGTTTTTGGTGCGCTTCTTGTGCGATACCCGTATTGCGCGTGATCGCGCGGTGTTGCGCGCTATTGCGCGTTCGATGGATATGGGCTGCTGCGGTGCACTTCTAGTGCGGCACCCGTGTTGGGCGTGATGGCGCGGTGTTGCGCGCTATGCGCGTTCGATGGACGTGGGCTGCTGCGGTGAACTTCTAGTGCGACACCCGTGTTGCGCGCTGCTGTGGAACTTCCGCCTCTGTGGCGTTGGGTGCTGCAGCCCGTGGCAGCTACATTGTCGTTTCAGCTGCTATCTGTATGGGGTTAATGTTACATATTTAAT
>NW_023458780.1:117801-118869 GCF_013731165.1 Rhagoletis pomonella
CCTTTGAAAATACATATTTCCCATTTATATTAAACTATACCCACTTGAATTTTGCTTACACGTATATCACCACGTATATTTAACTAACACCCTTATACGCTTATGTACTAACTATCTTTTGATTGATTTTTTTTAAAATTTCTTTTGCGTATATTCTTATTCAGTACGCGGACTGAATAATTATTGATATTTTCGATTTTCTTTATTGTCGCGAACGGGTACAGCAATATCGCGCCACTTAGCAAATCTCGTGATTTTGTTTGGTTTTATTTGAAAACTTTTCACGGACGTTCAATTAGGCTTTGCTATCAAAACAAGCCTTACCTAATTAAGAATTTTTCTCGAATTTTCAATTTTGGGTTGAGCTCTGGGGGGAGTCAAGCCTTCAGCACCTATCGCAGACTTTTAATTAGAATTTGCCTTGATCTCAGGCGTAAAATTTCCTGATTTATCAATTGCCTTTGACTCGGTTTATGGAACAGCAGCTTATGCAAACGCGCAGTGCGTCAGTTAGAGGTAGCGGCGTTAAGTCAAGAGGGGCCAGTCCCGCTATGCCAGCAAATAACCCTCCGGTGATGCATTCACCTCACCACCTGGGACTTCGGTCCAGAATGTTTCCGCTACCTCCATGACTATGCTTTCGGGAAGACAGGAAAATGATAGGTCCTTGCCAGGGAATACCGGTTTTGGTAAAGGTATTGCAGAAGATAGAAGTAGACGTTCTAATGGCAGAGCGCTCGCAGAAAATTCGTGGGTAGGAGTGCTTCATTCGCAAGAAGAAATGAGAGCTGAAATGAGAAAATGCGGGAAAATATGAACGCATTAAGTGCAGTGGTAACTGCATCTCAAACTGCACCCAGTGGCCCAGTTTTCAGCGAAAACTTGTTTTCGTTTGACATATTTTACATTGACGAAAACACAAGTTTTAGGTCGAAAACTAGTTTTAGCAACGAAAACATGTTTTCGATGTCGGTCAGAACATGGTATTAGGCTGAAAAAGGAAACTGGAAATTGCGTTAAGTGAATTGAATCAAATTAAGTAAAGTTCAGTAAAATAAACCAAAATCC
>NW_023458780.1:118969-120190 GCF_013731165.1 Rhagoletis pomonella
TTAACTCAGTTTACTTAATCTAAATTTAAACCGGCACTGAAAAACTGGCCCCTAATGTCATACCTTGTATTTTTGCTAGTTAACTATGTGACATTAACCCCATGCAGATAGCAGCTGAAACGACAGTGTAGCTGCCACGGGCTGCAGCACTCAACGCCACAGAGGCGGAAAATCCACAGCAGCGCTCAACACCGCGCGATCACGCGCTACACGGGAGTCGCACTAGAGGCGCCTCTAAAACAGCACGTCCATCGAAAGCGCACAACACCGCGCAATCACGCGCAACACGGGTGCCAGTCTAGGAGCGCACCAAAAGCATCCACGCCAGCATCCAACGCGCAATAGCGCGCCACATCCGTGCACTTACAACGCGCCACAACGACTGCCACACCACAGCACGGCATCAGCAAAGCGCGACACCAACAGCGCGCGGCAGTGACAACAACGCGCGGAAGCGACTCCGCGCAACAGCAACAACACACACCGACCGTCATCAACCGGGGTGAGCACCCGGGCGACAGCAACAACGCCACAGAGACGGAAGTCCCACAACAGTGATTGCTGCCCTTGCTGTCATGCGTGACTGCCCTTTGCTGCATTGCGGTGGGGTGCACTGAGACCGAAGGATAGTTCAGCAACTAGTACGCGAAAGCCAGTACACCCTTCACGTCTGGAGGGGCATTCTTTAAGTTGCCGGATTTTCATTGCGGTTGGGTGTACTGGACCAAACAGCGAATTTTCTTGTGTTTGTTTTGTACCTTATTTTTTTTCCGTAGACTAGTGTCTTCCTAATGTCAAGGGGGATCAGCATTCCCATTGACTTTGATATAAAATTATACCCAATTGAGCTTTGCATTACACGTATATGACCACGTATGTGTAACTAACCAAATTTACATTACATTTAATAGTAGATTGGCGCTTAGACATATGTTAGTGTTTGGCTGAGCTTGTCCTCCGACTTGTGGCGTGCGCCTTGATGTTGTCACACAAAGCGGAGGGACCTACAGTTTTACGCCGACTCCGAACGGCGATTGTATTTTTATGAGAAGCTGCTTTTCATGGCAGAAATACACTCGGAGGTTTGCCATTGCCTACCGAGGGACGACCGCTGTTAAGAAAAAACCTTTTTCTATATTTTTTGCGATGTTGCTTTGACCCGGGCTTGAACCCAGGTGCTGATGAGTGAAAGCGCGCACTGCTTACCACTACACCACAGCT
>NW_023458780.1:120290-122418 GCF_013731165.1 Rhagoletis pomonella
AAAAAAAAGAAAACGTATAACCAAGTATAAAGCTTGACGAACTTAAGTATTTAGTAAAGCGATAGAAACCTGAAAATAGTTTAAGATAGTAAGTTGTTAGAAAAACAAAAACAAAAATGAATTATCATTATTATCAAAATTAACACAGAGAAAAAAATATATATATACATCTATATGTTTATTTATTTATTTATTTACTTTAGTTAATTTGTACAGGTAAGACACAGTCTTTTAGGTAGTACATCAATCGAATTTAATAATTACAATGGAAATGTATGATAAAACGAAATTAAAATTAAAAATACTTATGAACCATACATAATAATGAGATTAACTTATGACCGAAGGTTGAGGAAAGAAAGAGAGAAACTTGAAAGTAAATGTTATGAATTGAGAAAAGATAATACTGCTAATTTGAAACACCCCGCCTTACGAATAGCCCTTGTCTTAGAAGGAAGTGAGTTCCATAAACGAATTGTGCTGACAAAGGACACTCTGGATGATGCCGTGTACTTGAAATACGGAACCCGGAGATTCAAAGTCCGGGTAGACTGACAAAAATTCAGTTTTTTATATAGGTAGGGTATCTTTCTAAAACTTAGAACAAGGTTAATCGTTGTGATTAAGACCCTAATAGTAATAAGGTGATGAAGTAATTTGAATTGTTAAAAAGGGGAATTAATGAGACGCGGGTAACTGACATTAGGGCTGAAGTTAGTAAGGAAGAAAAAAAAAAACTAAGTTAATAAGTAAATACAAATTTTAAATAAACTAGAACGGACTATATATATACATAAAATAAAGTAACCAAATTAAACAAAAAAAAATTACTTAAATAAAATACTAATAAATGAATAAAATTAAATTGAATTAGATTAAAACCGAAAACAAAGCTAACCCGGGACTAAAATAGTTAATTTACTAAAATTTAAAAGAAAATCTAAAGAATAATAAAAGAAAATGGCCACTATATAACAAAAACTTAATATAAATAAATAATAATACTAATAACAATAATAAACAAAACAGGAAAGAGGAAGAAATAGAAAAGAAAGACTAAAAGAAATGAATTAAATTACCTGAACCCAAAACCAAAACAAATGAATATAGAAACCCCTTAAATTAAATTAAATTTAGGAGAAATATAACTAAGACTTAACCATAAGTACCTTAGGCTAACTTGACCTACTGAATTACTTACCTTGACTTACTCACCTGAGTTTCCTATTTAATTCACTTACCTGAACTAGATACCAGACGTACCTACCTGATTTTCCTACCTAATCCAACATTTTTGCGACTACTTACCTGATACCTACTTTAACTTTTTACCTGCTATTACTTAATATACGTTAATTTTTTCTTTAGAATACCGGATATATTGTAATTTTCGCATACTTACCTTTATCGGAAGTACTTTTCATTTGAGATACTTGCCTTTGTTTTAGATATTACAATCACACCTTAGTCTTAGTTTTTTTTTCATACACTCACTTTAGAGTTAAGACTTAGCGTTAGGATGATTATTTTTAAGAAATAGTTTTAAGAAAATAAATTATCAATAAATTTGTTAATATAAGATGGGAATTCTGACTACTTTAATTACTTAGGAAGGCACATCAGGGATTTAATAATGACGTCATCGGGAATAGGGTGCGCCGATGACCATGGCTGAGGATGGGTCAGCACCAGGGGCCACACTTCCACCAGTGGCCCCACTCTATATTCGGCCTTTGTTTTATTTTGGATGTTTATTTTCTTTTCTTAGTTTGGTTAGGGTTTTGGTTTCTTTTGGATTTTCACGTTTATTTTAGATACTTAATTTTAACGTCTTTTTCAGCTTTTTTTGTAAGTGCTTTTTTTGGAATTTTGAAGTTGTGTCCGTCCGATACTTCCGGCCATGCCGGAAGCGAAGATGTTTGACGGGCATGACTTTTCTCTGTTATGGCGCAGCTAACAGTAGTGAGGCAAGAACCACGCCCAGCCGACATGACTAGCCACTGTGCACCCATTGTGTCATGCCGCCTGCACTCACTGCTGCTCCCAATGCTATGCGTACCATAACAGATGGCGCCCAACGGGGTAGCCTGAGGTCTGGTCAGGTTGACTGGTCCTGACTGGCACATTA
>NW_023458781.1:0-23287 GCF_013731165.1 Rhagoletis pomonella
TGCGTTTTCCGAATGAATGGCTTCCTTGAAGCCAGCCTACGATACACCTTCTAAAAACGAATGTGGATCGTAAGCTCGCCAGTGTTGACACCACACGCGATGTAATTTTATTATTTTGGGCAACATAAGTGTTGCCATATAAGCTGTTACCACATCGCGTGTGGTGCCATTACAGTACTAGCAACCGTGCTATCACTTGTTCCACCGACGTTGCCCTTGCTGTCTCGAACCTTTGTTTTTTTTTAATGATTGTCTTATTTTTTTTCACTCGTCGCCAAAATCTGTTGTGTGTCACGCGTTTATTTCCGATATCGACAAAAGTTAAAAAAGGTCTGTCACTAGCTTAGTACAAAACAGTAATCATCAAAACAGTAAAGCTTACGGCTATTACAATTGGTATTCATAACTCTGAAAAATATGTGTATATATGTATGTATTCTTTTTGCTATCAGCCAATCCGATATTGACAACGCATTGATGGGAAATTTGATTGTCAAAACCGGATGTTGCCACCTATTTGGTTTCTTTGGATCTTTTCCACTATCCAAAAAGGACGAAATTGGCCGAAGTGGTATGTTCCTTTTGTGGACTTTTGGTAGACCATACAGCCTAGGTGCTGTAGCTGCTGTGCATGTCAAGTGATGTTTCAGTTTTAAATCGATGTTTTTGTTTTTGTAGAGGTCATTCATAATATTGTTACTCTTTCTCATAAATTATTGGGTGGGGTCAGTTGTTCTATATGTAAGCTTGGCGCTGAAGAGGTCTTTAATTTTTTCTTTATAATCTTCCTTATACATCACCACTGTTACCTTTATTTGCATTCGTAATAATTATAGAATCCTTATGTTGCTTGATAAATCTTCGTGTTTCTTCCTAAATTTGAAGTAAAAATTTCTCTTTTGGACTGTTTATTAACTTATTTTTAAATGTATTAACTTTAGTTGCAAATTTGCATCTCACCATATCTTTTTCTCTGTTATCCTCCATAGTTTGTATGCTTTGTTCGAAGTCGGCTAATGCGTCGAAACGCGTAGGAGAAGAAGTAAACACTTGTTTTATTTAATATAACCGGCCAAAAAGCTCCAAATCCAATAGCATTTAATAATTTTTATTTGATTTTTTCTAAAATGTTAAAATAAAAGTAACCTTGAATTTTAAGTGATTTTTCAAAAAATTTTACTTAAACTTAGTTCCATTGATGTATCAACGAGCTTTTGAATAACCCTTTCCTCATAAAATATATGATTTGAATACTTTTATAGTAGTTTGTAAGTGATCCAATCAATTTTTCTTAAACCATTTTTCACATTAACATATCGACATGGGGATTCAGTGAATTTTTTTTAAATCCTTCCGTATAGTGATTCATATTTTTCATACATTTTCATAATTAGATTTAAGTGACGTTTTGATCCATTTAGTAACCTGCTTAGCTCAGCACTATAATTAAAAAGTACTAGTGACCTTCTGTTTCCGATATTTATCAATTACAAAAAAAATAAGTAAATTTTCTAAAATTTATATTCATATTTAAATATCGAGTTTCAAAATACTAAGACTACCAACCTAAGACGACCTGACCAAAAAAAAGAAAAAAAAAACATTGTTCGACTATAGAACATTTTGAATATCAATTCGGCATAATTGCCTAAAGTTTTCCATTTATCAATCCATTTAATAAATACATACTATTTTTCCAACATATTTAAATTTTAGCTATAATTCTCGCGGACCATACCGCAATTTCAACATTTTCAATATTTGTTCATATTAGATTTAAAAGACTTTTTGAACTAATTAAATCAAAATTTTTCACTCAGTAGTTATAACTACGCGGATAGCATTACCAAAGCCCATTTAAAAACCACAAATGCTGTAAAAATTCAGAATGTATAAATTTACAAAAAGATTTTACCATATACCTGTGCACAGGGAGAAAAAAACTGCTTTTCTTAAAATCAAACATCAAAATAAAAAAAATTAAAGAAAAATAAAAATAAATAAAAACAAAATTTAATTAAAATTTAACTCTTTTCCATTGGATGTGGATTTGCATGATAAAATCCACTCCTGTTGCATGCCAATTTTCAGCCGATGACCTACTGAGAAAAACATAAGTCAAGGCGTATTTAACAAGGTGGTGTTGGCCGTATATAAGTAAAAAATTACACTAACAAATTATACGCTGATGTCCATACTGTCATTGGTATGAGTTACAACAAACACATCATTTTGACGTAATGGCCTCCACGGCGAAAAACTCAGCTGTCGCCCCAACGCCACCTTGGTTAATACACCTTGACATAAGTATTACATAATTCGATTTATTTTTCAAAATATTTTATACATGGTGAACGATAGCTTGTTATTGTAAATGTTGGGCTCCCACTTCTTTGAGATTAGCCGGTTATGAGCGAATTTGATATACAATTTAAAGCATGTAAAGCAGACTTTGATAAAATTACTAAGCGAATTTTGCAAAATAGACCATTGTCTACGAATGCGAAAAAGTTAAACGAGTATAAATATTCGCTTATTACAGCCTACAATAATATTTTACTACTAGTTATTGCCAATAGTTCGTCTCATACCTGTACTCTCAAGGAAGCTCAAGTTAAGTTAGCCCGTTGTAAGGAACAGCTAGAAAAGTGTTTTACTAAACTGAATTGTTGCGTTAGGATTCCACCTGATAGCTTCTCGCTCATTTGCCAATCAGACTTAGCTGACTCTGAAGACCTGTATGCAGCTCTCAAGAAAAGCAAAAACTCCAATGACGTACAAGAAATGGCTCAGAAATTTTCTTGAGTCAAATTTCCTTAAGGCAGTACGCAGTTCTTAAGAAATTTACTACGTTTTCTACTACGGTTTTCTAAAGTTTTTGTGAAAAAAGAGCACAAGGCAACCCAGGTTTGCAACAGAAATATATGCCCGTTCCATTATTTCTTGAGGAAAGAGTGAGGCAACAGGCTGTGAAGTATCAAAAATGTCAAAATTCCTTGAGCACACACGCGAAATAATGGCTATTTTTTCTTGACCGTTTTCTTTAGAGCTGCATACAGGGCTTGAGTCAGAAGAAGAATTTAGTGACGCCAAGTCAGAAGCTTCGATACAATTCAGTCTTAAAAGAAGCACTTCACTTCCATCATTTAAAGATCAGCTAACTGTGTCCGACGAGCCGTCAACAGCTACCAGTTCACCAAATATTTGTACATTTTTTCAAGAATTTTCAGACATCACTACACCTGAACAGAAGAAATCCTTTATTAGCCTTTGTGCGTCAATCATTAGGGAAAATTACAACGGCGATCCGCTAGCACTTGAATCGTTTACTGATAAAATTAATTTAATTGAAGATTTTGCAGACGAAAATTTAAATACAACTTTTATATCATTTTTGAAGGCAAGGAACGTGAGGCAATTCCAACCGAAGTCAATTCAATTTTACCGAACAAAGATGCATGGAGACATAGGATAAAGCCAGTCAACTCGAAAGTTGTAGCTGGGAAAATTGCATCTTTACATGTCATAAACAACAATTATACGGAATTTACTAAGCGTGTCGAGGAGCTTTGGGATGCATTAGAGCGTTCTTTGATTATTGAAGGTATGACACAGTCTAAAGCCCGTGAAATGGCAGTTGAGCAAACGGTTAACGTTTGTAGACTTAATACTCGGTCGGATTTGGTCAAATCAATTTTATCGTCAACTACCTTCAGTGATTCAAAGAACGTGGTGGCAAAAATGATAGTCGAACAAAATAATCAAGTGAAAGAGCGTTAAGTGTTAGCGTTTCGAACCCGAGTAAATAGGCCAAATAGTTTTAGAGGTCACAATTTTAATATGTACAACAACAATTTCAGACAAAACAACTCTAATTTCAATAGGTACAATAGTAACGGTAATAACAGTAGGTGCAACAATAACGGTCCAACGGTATTCAAATAACAACATTCGAAACAATAACACCAACAATAATAATAATAGACGTCCAAATTCACCCAATAATGTTAATGTGCGCGCTTTAAACGCCCACGCCCCCGCCCCTCAGGAGCGAACACTGAGGAAGAATTGGACAATTAAATAAATCTTTCAACAAAGGGCATTTATTGCTTAAATTTGATTTACTCCGACTTAATTGAATTGAAAATTAATGGGTCAAACAAATTTTGTACGTTTTTAGTCGACACGCAAGCCGACATTTTTTTAATAAAAATTTCTAGCTTTGATAGACATTTTTCTATAAATACGAACGATATAATTAACATTACCGGTGTCACTTCTATAACTGTTTCTACTTTAGGTACATTTACCGTAAACTTGACTTTTACTGATTTTTACATTAAACATACTTTACATGTACATGACTTTAACATACTATCTGACGGTATACTCGGTAAAGATTTCTTTAAAATTAACAAGTGCGTTATTAGCTATTCAAGCAATTGTATTTCCTTCTGGGTAGGCAATGAAAAAGTCGCGATACCAATCCTACACTGAACCGAAAGCGACACTTGTATCATACCACCCAGATGCGACGTTTATCGAATTTTCGATTTAGGCCATTCGCCAGATCCGCTTTTTGTAGAATCGCAAGAAGTTGAACACGGTGTATTCACAGCAAGATGCATAGTTAATAGCAGTAACCCAATTATCAAAATCATAAATACCACAGATGACATAAAACATGTAAAGAATGTAAATATTCGGACTGAAAAACATTCTGACTATCAAGTTTACTCAGTTAATAAGACCAAGACGGAAGACTCACGAACGAACGAATTAACAAATATTTTGAAAAACCAAATCCCTACAGAAGCCAACAGCAATTTACTTGAACTTTGCATAAAATATGCCGACATTTTCTTGACAATGACAAAATGACATTACACAATTTTTACGAACAGAAACTTAGGTTGACTGACTGACCCGGTATATGTAAAAAACTACCGTCTGCCACATTCCCAACGTGAAGAGATAAATCGCCAATTTAATAAATTACTAGATAACGATTTAATTAAAGGAAGCTATTCCAATCAGTGATCGGACTTTAAAAAAATTTTGTGTGGTAGAATTTGGAAAAAAATGTGGTACATTTCAAAAAAATGTGGTAGATCTCTGTGTTTGGATCAAACTTTGTACAAAAATTAAAAAAATTCTGCAAGGTTTCACCTAAATTGCAATCTTTTTAATTAGACTCTAAAAAAAATGTAATTTTAGTATAATAAAGTGCAAGATTGAAGTTGCTAAAAATTGCGTTGAATTTTGACAAATTTTTTCCTTGACAGTGTATAGCAGGTCCTTCCATATCAAGATATTGTTCGAACATATTTTAAGAAATTTCTGCAACCTTGTGGAGTGCTGTCATCTTTTCTTTTTATCACATCACGAAGTAGCGAACAAATGTGGCACCTTCCAGAAACAGCTAATTGGGATTTTCCGATTTTGACAATTCTCAAGTAAAAGTAAACAACGCCTCAAAAACTTTAGATGCACTTAAATTTGCTAATACTTTCACAAAAAACGCTTTTTTAACATTTTCGCTATTAATTCTTTTTATAAATCATACACTTTGCAATTTAACACAATAAAACCACGTTTTCTGTCGAAAAATTTATTACTGAGAAAATTTACTATTTTACAGTTTATTTTATCCTCCAATTCGGCTTTGTTTAGTTTTACTTGAGAGATTTCATCGTCGCCGGGAATGCCGAATCTTGTATTACATCATTCTTGTTACCATATAGTGTTTAGTATTGCACAATTTTTGCTCTTAAAATTAAGAAAATTATGTCGAGCAAAACTAAAACTATGCAAAAACGCGAATATGTGGTAGATTTCAGACCTTGAGTGGTAGATGTGGTAGATGCTCAAAAAAGTGGCAGATCTACCACAATGTGGTAGAAGTCCGATCGCTGATTCCAATTACACTAGTCCTCTAATTTTGGTTCCAAAAAAATCTACTAATGGTCAAAAAGCATATCGTATGTTGGTTTTATTTCCGCGCATTCAACAAAAAACTTATTGCGGATAAATTCCCTCTCGCACGAGTTGACGATATTTTAGACAATCTTGGCAGAGCTAAATATTTTTCTACTTTAGATCTTTTATCTGGATTTCACCAAATCCCCTTACATGAAGATTCACGTGATATAACTTCTTTTAGTACAGGGAGCATATCGATGGAAAGTATTGCCATTCGGTTTAAGTATAGCACCCAACTCATGCTCGCGAAAGGTGAGTATAGCTTTTTCTGGTATTCCACCCAACCTAAAACTCAACCCAAATAAATGCAATTTTCTTCGGCCGGAAGTTACATTCCTAGGCCATAAATGTTCAGCTAAAAGTCTGTTGCCAGACGACACCAAAATAAACGCTGTTAAAAAATATACAAAGCCGACTGACAAGGATTCGGTTCGACGTTTCGTCGCGTTTGCTAATTATTACAGGCGGTTTATACCAAATTTTGCGTCTCTGGCAGCGCCTTCAAATCAACTAGGCAGAAAAAAGTGGAATTTATTTGGGACAGTGCGTGTGACAAAGCTTTAGAATTTTTAAAAGCAGCATTAATTTCGCCAAAATTGCTACAATACCCCGATTTCACTAAGGAATTTATTATTACTGTCGATGCCTCGAAAGTTGGGTGTGGTGCTATATTAAGCCAAAACCATGATGGAAATGATTTACCAATATGTTTTGCTTCAAAGGAATTTAACAATGCAGATCAGAAAAAGGAATTATTGAATTCGAACTTCTAGCAATCTATTTTGCCATTAAACTATTTCGACCATACGTTTATGGAAGGCATTTTTTTAGGAAAATCAGACCACAGACCATTAGTATACCTGTCCAATATGAAAGACCCCTCTTCAAAACTTTCAAGAATAAGGTTAGAACTAGCAGAATACAATTTTACTATTGAGTATATTAAAGGGAAATTAAATGTTGGCGCAGACGCACTCTCACGTATAATGATAGACGAAATAAGGGAATCAACGAAAAGTATTTTGGCAGTACAGACGAGATCAATGACTAGAAAGATGACTAGAGAAAATGGCAATATGATACAAAATACAGATAATAACGAAGAAGAAAAACAGGAGACATTAAACGTGTATGATAAATTTTCTTACAACTTTTGAAAAAGGACTCCGCGTATTAGTTCAGAAATTACTTATGATAAAGATGATAAAATTAAAAATTTACGAATTTCTGCACATATTAAACATTAAAAACTCCAGTAAATTATGCATTTGCTAACGAAATAATGAATTTCGATGATTTACTTTCGAGGGTTGAAATTGAAGCCAGCAAACGCAAAATTAAGAGGATTGAATGGCCAAAAGACGATGAATTTTTCCGTAATTTTACAATTGCTAGCTTAAAAAATCGCGGATATAAAATGTTAAGGACATTGCATATTATATTAACAGATCCTGTCGAAACAGTGACTGACGACGAAAAGAAACATCAACTTAAGACAATCTATCATAACGTCCCAATAAGTGGAGGACATTGTGGACTCAAAAGACTGTATGCAAAAAATCGCACTAAATATTTTTAGAAAAACATGACCCGTGATATATCAAAATTCGTAAAAAGTTGTGAGAAACATTTACTGCACAAAGTTAAACCTAAACACAGAGAAAATCTTGTTTAAACATCAACACCTAGTAAACCTTTTGAAGAAGTAATTATTGACACAATAGGCCCTTTGCCAGAGTCAAGATTTGGTAACAAGTTCGCTCTCACTATAATCTGCGATCTCACTAAATATTTAGTAACTATCGCGATACCAGATAAAAGTGCCGAAACTGTGGCTTCAGCTATTTTTGAAAGCTACATATTAATATGCGGCACAATGAATTCCATTAGGACCGACTTGGGAACTGAATATAAAAATTAAATTTTTTCAGAGATTACAAAACTTTTAAGTATAAAGCACGATTTTTCAACAGCACACCATCACGAAACCGTGGGAACGATTGAACGGAGCCATAGAGTTTTCAACGTATATTTACGCGCATATTTGAGCGAAACATTTTCTGACTGGGACACTTATTTGAAATATTTCACCTTTTTACCTTCGTTTTATTAGCTCTATGTAATATTGATGCGCCTAAAAGATGCAGCGATTTCTATTCTCAAGTTACATACCTGATGACAGTACGAATGGCAATTATAATAGGGAGGTTTTAGTTTTTTAAACTATAATTATATTACATAATACAACGCCTAATACTGTTTTTGATAACCAATTTACTCCTTTCGAATTATTTTTCGGCAAGAAAGCAACTTTACCGTATGAATTGCGAAAAGAAAGGATAGACCCGATATATAACGTTGAAAACTATGCGAAAGAGGTGAAATACCGTATGCAAAATCATATGCAATAGCCAAAGAATTAATTAATAAACATAAAGCCCGTAGCAAAAATTTATACGATAGACACTCTCGTCCAGTAGAAATTAAAGAACACGATCTAGTTCTAATACAAAAAGAGCCCAGATTCAAACACGAAAGCATATATCAAGGACCACACCAAAAATAAATTAATAATGGTTCACAAAAACCGAATTCATAAGGTCACTTAACATATTTTGATGAACTTGTAATAAGAAATGCGAACACGAAATATATTTAAAGTTCTTATTACAAATTTTATTTTTTCTAACACAATTATTTTTTCATTTTTTCATTTGACTACAAAAAGTATCCACAGAAAAGATTTTGTAAAAATTTAAATAAACAAGTAAATTTCTTAACAAGTAATGTCCTACATACTTCCCCCTCCAGAGACTTTGCTAAGGTTGAAGTCTCGATCTAAAGCGTACATGACGTGGAATGCGACTTCCAAAATTGGGATATACTGTAACAGGAACTGAACGAGGGTCTTCACAAATATCAGTATTGAACATAAATGCTGGCTTGAGTCGATCGATTGATATTGATTTGGTGGAATCATTCATTTTGATGTTGAAAACTTTGTCATTTCTGCTCAGAACCAGATAAGAACCATCATATGGTGGTTGAAGAGATTTTTTAATAGAATCTTGACGCACGTATACGTGAGTGCATGAAGCAAGATCTTTGTGGACGAAAACAGAACGATTTGATTTATGCTTAACTTCAATTGGACGTAACGAGTTCATTGAAGATTTCAGTTGCTTGACAAAGTCATCTGAAGGAGACAAATCGCTAGTGTTATTAAAAAAATCACAAGGAAGCTTTAAAGAAGTTCCATAAACAAGTTCAGCAGGACTAGCGTTTACATCCTCACGTAAACTTGATCGAAGACCAAGCAGCACAATTGGTAACACTTCCATCCAGCTATTAGTATTGTGACACATCAAAGCAGTCTTCAGCGAACGATGCCACCGTTCAATCATGCCATTGGCACAAGGATGATATGGCGTAGTGCGTATTCGTTGAGATCCAAGAAGCTGTGTAAGTTCTTTAAATAAATTTGACTCAAATTGACGACCCTGATCCGTTGTAATCCTGGAAGGAACTCCAAAACGAGATATCCATCCGTGAAATAAAGCGTCCGCTACTGAGTGTGCACTTGCGTCTACTATGGGAAACGCTTCTGGCCAGCGGGTGAATCGATCAATACAAGTTAAAATATACGAATACCCACGCGAGGAAGGCAATGGTCCGACTAGATCAATGTTAATGTGCGAGAAGCGTGAACTTGGAGAATCATAGCTACCTACAGCGCTGTGATTGTGTCGATAAATTTTTGAACGTTGACAAATGCTACAAGCTTTAGACCATATTTTAATGTCCCTTTTTAAATTTGGCCATACGAAACGTTGTAAAATCATTCGAGTTGTTGAATTTGCTCCTGGATGAGACATATTGTGTACATTCTTAAAAATTTCTCCGCGAAAATAATTTGGAATAAAGGGTCTTGCAGTTGATGTGGAAATGTCACAAAATATGGGTCTCGATGTCGATGGAATTGTTAAAGATCTAAGAATTAAAGATGAAGAACTTGGATTTTCTATTAAAGCTTTTAATTCTGCATCTCCTTCTTGCGCTTTTGCCAATTCTTCATAATCGATGAGGTTTGGCAAATCTATAGTGGAGATCCGAGAGAGAGTATCTGCCGTAACGTTCTCATTCCCTTTAATATGACGTATATCCGTGGAAAACTGTGACAGAAAGTCAAGTTGACGGAATTGACGAGGTGAAGCCTTTTCAGGTTTTTGTTTAAAAGCGAAAGTAAGAGGCTTATGATCCGTGTAGATTATAAAATTTCGACCTTCTAGCATGTATCGAAAATGCTTCACCGTAAGATATACCGCAAGTAGTTCTTTATCATAAGTACTATAGCGTTTTGTGGTTTCCAAACTTCACCAACTTTTTGTTGAAGAACCCCACCAATTGCTAAATCGGACGCATCGACCATAACGGATATCGGTACCAAATCGGTAGGATGAGCCAACAGCGTACATCGGGACAATTCGTTCTTACATTTTTGAAATGCAGATTGAGCTTCAGGTGTCCATTCGATTAGAGATCTGTCGTTCTTCTTATTACCTTTCTGATAAATAAGAAGTGGGATTTGCATCTCCGCCGCGTTCGGTAAAAATCTTCGGTAAAAATTTAACATCGCAGTAAAACGTCGCATCTCCTTGACAGTTTTCGGTTGCGGGAAGTTTAAGATTGCATCGACTTTCTCAGGAATTGGTTGAATGCCTTCGGCGGAAACTAAGTGGCCAAGAAATATTACTTTGTCTTGTCCAAAATGACATTTCGAAACATTAACAGTTAGACCATATGTCTGTAAGCGATTAAATAATTGCTCAAGATCAATTAAATGCTGCTCTAGAGATTCGGATGCGATTAGAACATCGTCGAGATAAGGGAAACAAAAGTTTAGCCCCCGAAGAACATCATGCATAAACCGCTGAAATGTTTGAGCGGCGTTACATAAACCAAAGGTCATAAATTGAAATTCAAATAAACCGAATGGCGTAATAATTGCGGTTTTTTGAACATCGGCTGGAGCAACCGGAATTTGATTATAGGCACGAACTAAGTCGATAGTTGAAAAAATAGTTTTTCCTGAAAGCCCATAAGCAAAATCATAGATGTGCGGAATGGGATAACGGTCAGGAACAGTCTGTGCATTAAGACGACGATAATCCCCGCAAGGACGCCATTCACCATTTTTCTTTAAGACCATATGCAACGGACTGGACCAGGAGCTTTTCCATCATAAACTGAAATTTTCGTTTTGCAATTTCGAGTTTATCAGGTGCTAAACGACGAGGTCTCGAAAATATCGCTGGACCTTTTGTCTCAATAACATGTTCAACGCTATGAGGGACTTTTTTCTGATGTGACGATGGGTTAGTTAACTCCGGATATCGAGATAAAAGTTTATGAAAAATCGTTGTACTAACAAGCGTCTTAACTGCTGGCAATTCATTTGCTGTGCGCAACTTACCAGCAGAACGTAGGCCTGTTTCGGAATCTATTAAACATCCTTCTTTTAAATCAACTAGTAGGCCAAAGTGTTTTAAAAAATCCGCGCCGATTATAGCGCTGTTAACATCAGCAATAATGAACTCCCAAGCAAACGAACGGCGTAGACTAAAAGTGGGAGCTATTAGTTGAGTGCCAAACGTGTTTATAGGTGTGCCATTAGCAGCAAACAGCTTGTATTTATCGGGCTTTTTGGATGATATTGCTGTTGATGGTAGTACTGACACATCTGCACCAGTGTCTATCAGGAAGTTTATGCGCGTGAGCTTATCGAAGATATGTAGGCGATTGATTGTAGAGTTCCGGCCACTAGTTTCATCTAGTGACAGGGGCGAGTTTCCCTGGCGACGTTGCTTGAAGGTGCAGGGTTGTCGACAATTCCGAGCTTTAGGTCCAAATCGACGATGATAATAGCACCATTCTGATGTATTCGCATCTGACTCAGCTTTGTAACATCCACGAGAACTCGATCGACTCCTGTGTTGAAAGCGTTTTTTCTGAAGGTTACTTACTGCTGTGCTTAAAGTTGAAATTTGTTGTTGAAGATCCATTAGTTCAGGAAAAGATTGTACAGCAGCCACTGTTGATTGAGGTGCTGATATGGCTTGGATTTTATCCGCCATAACTGCGAGTTTATCAAGAGCTTCGGAAGATGTTGCTAACACAGCTTGTGTTTGTGAAGGCAGTCGTTGAAGCCACATATTACGTAGAAAGTCTTCACTGACACCACCATGAGAGAGACCACGCATCTCCCGTAGAAGACAACTGTGTTTCTTGTCCCCTGCGTCCAAATCGTTCAATAACTTCTGAATTCTTTTCTCCTACGATATAGAGAAATGATCGACGAGACGTTGTTTCAACTGCGTATAAACATTCTGAGGTCGAGCCAAAATAATGTCGCTCACCTGACTTAAAAGGCTCCAATTCAGGAAGAATAGTGAAATATTTCGTTTTCTCAGCCACGATTCCATGGTGTTCAAACTGTGCTTCGATCTGGGCAAACCAAACCAGCGGGTTTTCTCTCCAAAGTTTCGGAACGCGAAGATGAACGGCTGATGATGAAGCATTCACAACGCTTGAAGCGGCAGCAAATGTATTACCAACTGAGGCTGATTCCTGCGATGAGGTGGCATTATCTCTGGAGCGCGTATTTGGCATCGTGTACTCGATCACGTCGGGGTCACCAATTGTAATAAGAAATGCGAACACGAAATATATTTAAAGTTCTTATTACAAATTTTATTTTTTCTAACACAATTATTTTTTCATTTTTTCATTTGACTACAAAAAGTATCCACAGAAAAGATTTTGTAAAAATTTAAATAAACAAGTAAATTTCTTAACAAGTAATGTCCTACAAATTTTTAAACATGCAACTACATATGCAGGCCGCTGTGGTGTAGTGCTAAGCAGTGCGCGCTTCCACTCCGCAACACCTAGGTTCAAGCCCTTGTCAAAGCAGCATCGCAAAATATATAGAAAAAGGGGTTTTCGTAATAGCGGTCGTCCCTCGGCAGGTAATGGCCAACCTCCGAGTGTATTTCTGCCATGAAAAACAGCTGCCCATTAAAAAATCGGAGGAGAAGCTCGGCCAAACACTAACATATGCGTAAGCGCCAATCTATTATTATACATATGCATTTTTCTATTTTCCGAAATTGCTCAATTTAACTAAATATGAATCTTCCACGTTATACAAATATAATCTACTTAGTTATAATGTTTTAATATTAAGCTACACCAATAACTTAAACTTACCAATAGCTATACCTAAACATTAATTACTGTAAAAACAACAAAAAAATAACACAAAATTGCTACATTATTTATATTTATTCATCTGAAATCAAATGAAAATTAATCTTTGGTTAGTATATCTTTCAAAAAATGTTTGAAAATAAATAAAGTAAACAAACGTAAATTGTAGCTCCTATAAAATAATAACGTACATCATTGAAAGTAGTAAATAAGGAAAATATTACGATTACATTAAAAAAAATATTTACTATATTTTATAAAGCTAAATTGGTTGATTAAATTACTAGAATTGGTTAATTAAGATTAATTATTAACTTATTAATTAAGACAAAATAATGCCGTTTATTAGTTCAAGCTAAGGGGGAAGGAAATAATCTTTTGCTTATGCATCTCATTCCTCCACATCAATTTGCCATCGCCTCTTGGAGCATTAGATTATTGTAAGCCTGATTACATTATAATGATCTTTTCCAATGAGGGTGATGTAATGGCAACCCGATTGATATGGCAGCGCTATTCAGCACTATCATAATGTTGCCACTACTGCCATATCAAAAACAGTTATTTTTCACTTGAGCCGAAGCGTCAGTTTAGTGAAAAATAAAAATTCATTCGCTACTCGACTTCTAAACCCGCCGGTTCAACCTTTGTGAAATAAAGTTAAAGTAAATTTGAAACATTTAAAAAGTATTTGATTTTAAACGCAAGTAGTAACGCTAGTGCATTGCAGCTCATATAATTAGTGCTTATTGTTTGAGCTCGCTTCGGTTTAATAATTTGGCTGGGCTACCATTCTATTGGTATTACCTAGAGGAAGCGCCGGTAGATTTTAAAAGAGGAACGGCTAATTGGACGAGGAAGTTGCACATTTTCCTGCACCCCGACTGTGCGCCAGCAAGCAGCATATTATTTTGCAACGTAGCAACAGCGTTGGAACTTCCTGTGGGTAAGCGGCTACAGACCGTGTAGCATCAGTGTGGGTGAGCACCTGCGCAACAGTTGAATTTGGTCTAGTTATAGGCAAGTTAGAAATTTTAAAATATAGGTGTGAAATGAACGAGTGCTAAGAAATTTTTGGTTTAAACAGTTCGAATTTTTTAGGGTGTCAAAGAGGGTTGTCAGCTTTTGAAAAAAATTTAATTCAAATTATTTAATAAGTTAACTGGATTGTCAAAATATGGGTATCAATCAAAATGGGTTTGAAAATAATTTATTTCTGAACTGTATTTAGGTGAGTTGCCAAGTGTTAAAAAATCTAAATCGACTTAATTCATCAGTTCATTAAAATATGTATCCCAATGCCAGACGGAAAAATTTAAAGATTTTAGTGTGAATATACATTTAAATGGGTTTCCAGCTGTATGTAATGTTGAATTTGTTTTACTTATACACAAAATTTTTAATTATGACTGCCACTTTTTTTAAGAACTGGAATTGTACATAGATGTGCAATAAGGCTTTAATTTTTTAAGTCAGAATGTTTTAGCCAGAGACATAACTCTTATAAGAGAAAAGAATAAAAGTCAGTCAATAAATATTTTTCGAGTCATCTACAATTATTATTCAAGGACTTATATTATAAAAGTCCTTTCATAATAATTATCAGAAAGATAAATTTGTTTAAGTCTTCAAAGACTTTTATTTTAAGACTTATATTATAAAAGTTTTTTATAATAACTATCATTGAGATATATATTTTTAAGTCTTCAAAGACTTTTATTTTATGGCTTATATTATAAAAGTCTTTTCATAATAATTATGAGCGCGAAAAAATTTTTTAAGTCTTAAAAGATGGGACTTTTACAGGAGCATTTCAGGATTAGTTGGGGACCAGTTCGGAGCTAGGTGGGGGCAAGTTCGGGACTAGTTGGGGAACAGTTTGGGACCAGTTCGGGCTTGGGTTGGGACCCGTTCGGGACTATATACAAAAAAAATTTCTCACTGATAATTATTATCAAAAGACTTTTATAATATAAGTCTCAAAATAAAAGTCTTTGAAGACTTAAAAATATTTATCTCAATGATAATTATTATGACAAGACTTTTATAATATAAGTCTCAGAATAAAAGTCTTTGGAGACTTAAAAATATTTAACTCGCTGATAATTATTATGAAAAGACTTCTATTATGTAAGTCTTAAAATAATAGTTATCGATGACTTAAAAAAATTTTCTCACACATAATTATTATCAAAAGACTTATAATTCTTACGAAAGTTTTGATGACTTTTTTAAAACTCCACCATGAAATAATTATTATTCTGGGTCTCTGGTTTTAGCCGTACAGAGTGATTTGAAATTTGATGAAATGAAAACCGACACAAAGCGAAATCTCTCATCACTCAGGTGGATTTAGATAAATCATTGGGAATATTTTTTGAGGTTTTTGGATAGGGTTCCACCTGTTTAAATAGTTAAATTAAATTTTGGCGTTTTAACGCCATGCCGGTTCACTGGTAATTTGATAATGAACGTAAATGATCGACAGCTAATAGTTTTAAGTATGAACAGTATGAACATATATTTGAATTCAAGTTTCTATAAAATCTATACATAATATATTTGTTCGTCTCTATACAAGATAAAAAACAATAATCTCTTTTTTTATAGATTGTCACAATATGTAAAATATTTTATGTACATACCTACATATGAGTGAAAATCTCTCAAGTGGGCCACCCAAAATTGGGTGGTCAAGAATTTTTCGCACAAATCACTTTATTCGGTTTACAACCATAAAAAAAAACATAATTTGAGCAATTTTCCAAAATTCGAAGTTTTACAAGAGTTATTGTTGTTAACTTTTTTTGATGAATTCAGTAATTATTTTTTATCCACTGATTCATAGCATGTATCTTGCTGATTTTTCCACTATAATATTTAATTAGACACGCTTTAGCTTGATTGTTTAATTTTTTCGTTTTTAATTTTTTTCGGGGTATTGCATCCAAAGGGGTGACCCGATCCAAAAAAAATTTCCACACACTTCTAGTCACCTACTTTTGTAATTTTTGGCCACTAATTTATTTAGAAATTCGGTTTTAAATATGCCCTTTTTTGTAAAATTCGGAAATTAGCGTACATTTATCACTCCTATTCTCCTTAAAGCAGCCACTTCACCAATACATTTTTATATTCCCCTTCACTTTACACTTTATTCGATTAGTTATAACTTTCTTTATTACTTTAACTTTAACCAGTTAATCACAATTTATTAAATAAAAACACCTTTAAAGTCACGCGTCTGCCTTTGGTTGCATTCGCAAATTAAATGGCATCGTTCAGCTGTCAAACTCTAAAATATACAAGAAGGATGAGATACAAAATAAAATAAGATATAACCCAGTAAGCATTAAAAATATAAACCTTTTCATGGAAAATATGTGTTCTCTGGAAATGGTGTTCAGCCCCTCTTCTTTGGCAACACAGAAAGTAGAATTCACAGCTCGTCCATGTTATTCGCAAAACACTGAGCGTTTTGTTCATATAGTTCATGAATCTGCAATGGCGGTCACCGATGAACAACGTATGTGCCACATTTTAGCTAAACTCGAGAGCCGACATAAATACAGCCAGCTTAAATCCCGCCGAAATTTTATGGATTAAAATTTCCGTTACAAAACAATCATGTCACAAACTGTTGTGTGCGAGCGGAGAAAAGTAATAAAAGTTGTTTTTTCCGTTTTTCCAACTAAAAATAAAATGTGTTTTATTTCGGGTTATACTGAACTATCCGAAATACTTCTATCGCAACAAATTAATAATTTTTGAAGGTCTTTAATTTACTGTCATTAGGGCGGTACGTTAGGGAGGTAGCAACTGAGATCTGGTGGGTAAGTACCACAATGGAGCACATGAGGTAAGAAAAACCCTCTCCTCGAGACAAAAACATTGGTATATCAGACTTTAAAATCCGACTATAAATGCCGAAGATATGAAGAAAAATGTAATGGGCGACTACTAGGGTTGTCAAAAAAAAAATAAAACTTTAAGTGCTTTTCACAAATACTTCATATGAGGGGGTGTGCGGCTGAACTTTTTTTTTCGATACGGTCTAATGTATATGTATGTATATATGGGAAAATTTGCGTAAACAAAGAATAGAGGCCGGTCCACATACCTACAACTTTGGTGTTGCGTTGGCGTCGAGTTTCAATGCAGCCGTGGCACATAGCCGAAATTTGGCAACGCTAACGTCAACAGAAAGCAGAAAGATCGTGCCTCGGTAAATAAATAAATTAATGTTAAATATTTTTGCCTTTTAATCAAATGAGGGCAGGAAATATAATTATATTATATATAATTTTTCATCCGATTATTGATATGAAATATTAATTTATCTGTCGTTAATATGTTAATTTGGTGGCCAAAGCATTATCTGCCAAGCTTCATTGTAGAAAGCATACCCAACGCCAAAGTTGTAGGTATGTGGACCGGCCTCTATTCTTTGTTTACGCAAATTTTCCCATATCCACATATGTATACATATACATACATACATATCGGCACCTGAAATGCAAAATAACGTATCATCATCGTCACTGAAATGGAAAAAGTGGCATTTTTTTTTCATAAAACGACGTGGGGAGTTGTAATATGACGAAATCTATCATAGCAATCAAAAAGTGAATTTTGAATTTTTTATAAGTTACGACTTTTTGCATTTCAAGTGAGGATGATGATACGTTATTTTGCATTTCAGGTGACGATATGTACATATCGCACACCTTCTTCAAAAGAGGCACAACTCAAAATTTGCCATTTTTGAAATTACGTGCTAAAAATGTACCCAGAGCTTTTATTTACCTTTCAGCAAAAGCTGGAGCAAATTTTCGTTATAATTTGTTTAAAAAACCTAAGGTAAAGTCGCCCTTGCCCATATGATTAGCCTGAGCTACGAAATAGTTTTTCGCATTTTCTGACGAGTTGACGTTTTGAGTTGTGACTCTTTTGAAGACGGTGTGCGATATGTTCTTGAACAACAATCCACAAATACATTTTTTCATCAAGGATTATATTTCGTTCAGGTATACAGCATAACTGCTACTAGTAGCAAACTATTTTGGGGGTGTTAAAAAGTGCTTAGTTGTTTTTTGTTTCTGCAGCACAAACGATTATACTATCTATCCTCTTTATTTATTTTTTTCTGTAAAGGCAAAACACATGCATATGTATGTACTAGGGATGTTGCGAATGTGGAATTTTAGACATCCGCGGATGCGAATATCTAACAGCTAACATCCGCGGATGCGAATGCGAATGCTGATGTCAAGTATTTTTAAGAAACAATTGGAATCTAGCATAATGGCGAGATCGTTGTTTTAACAGCGCTTACAAGCCAAACCAGATGTGCCAGGTTTTTCTAAAGCTTTTTAAAAAGAATTCTTCATTCTCATTCCTTTGGCTGTTTCGAATTTGAGGAATCTGTAACTTCATCAGCGTTTTTCGATTTAATTTCTGTAATTCATTTTTTATACTTTCTTCTGCGACTGGTTTGAAAAATTTGTGCTTATAGCGAGCTGAGTAAGTGGATATGAAAAATAAATTATTATTTTCCAGGAATGAAAATTTTGAACAAAATTCTGTCTTCAAAGACGTGGCTGCCAGCCGAATCGGATCAGAATATTGTTATTTAAAAAAAAGCACCCTGTTTTTTATAAGCATTTGAATCTCAGATAGTTACGTAATTCTTATCTTATTAAAGGTAAGACCTATAGTTTTTTAATTATTTGAGCATCGATTCTCTTTATAGCGAGACGTTGATCATTTCTGCTGGAATTCCCTATTGAAGGAGCTTACTCTTTGACTTTAAATAGCAAAGTAGGGACAGTTTTACCGCAGAAGTTTTTAGCCAAGGATCCAATGTATATCCCTATGAAAAAAATATTGCTCGACAAGTAAACAAAATTACTACCAAAATTTTTGCTAAAAATAAATTCCCCAAAGAACCCAATTTGAAGTTATTGAAACGAATATATGTAACTTCAATAACAAACCACGAAAATTTGGTTAGGAATTACAGTGCACACTATCTTCTTTTGTGTCTAGTTGTTTTTTTAAGATTGGTCCAAAAATATCATAATTAAGAAAGAAAGCAATGCAGGTATTTAAAGCACAGAAAAAAAACATTGTTAAAAAGACTATGTTCTCTTTGAAGAACGTCAAAGGGCAAGCAGAAGTTGGTACTTGTATGACTGCCCATTGATAGCTCGGTTATATAACATAAGAAATAATATGTTTAAAGATATTTTTATCAAAGTTGATAAATATGACATTTGACCAGTTTTGTTACACAAATACTCCCACGACCACAGGCAAAAATATTGGCTACAATTTGTCATTTTTTTTTTGTCATAGAACGTATATTAGTGCACTTGCACAACATTCGCATTCGCAAAAGCTCCACATTGATTATTGCGAATGCGAATGTTGAAATTAATGCGGAAGCTCCGCGGTTGCTAATGCGAATGCGAATATTCGCAACAACCCTGGTATGTACATACATACGTACATATAAAAGTATGCATGTACATATTTATGTATACAACTTTAAAAAAGATTGTACTGAATAATCTATGCTTATGTTTATAAATAATTTTTTTTGTGTTCTCGGTTGCACCACGCCCGCTGCGAGTCCGCGCGCCACGCGGCATGAAGCAAAAGCACCCGTGGCAGGAGCGAAAAAAAATTAATAACTAACGACTCCGTGCAAGTTTGCGTGTTTTTTTCTTTTAAATAATGTATTATAGAATAAGGATTGATATTCAATGTAAACGATTAAAAAGTCTGATTCTGAAGTAATAAATATACCCATTTGTTTATACAAATTAAAAAAAAAAACTATACAAAATAAGATTGTTTGAAAAATTGAAACAATCAGGCTAAAGCGTGTCTAATTAACTATGTATTATCGTGAAACAAATCAGCAAGAGACATGCTATGAATCAGTGGATAATAAATAATTACTGAATTCATCAAAAAAAGCTAGTAACAATAACTCATGGAAAACTTCGAATTTTGCAAAATTGCTCAAATTATATATATTTTTTATGGTTGTAAACCGAATAAAGTGATTTGTGTGGAAAAATCTTGACCGTCCCATTTTGGGTGGCCCACTTGAGAGATGTTCACTCATATGTATGTGTATGAATGCGAATTACATAATTTTTTGGTTACTGACAATAATAAAAAGCGAAGGTATGAAACCAAATAGCATTTTTATAAGTTTTTCTAACTTGATACTTTGATGAAGACCCATTTTTTGTTTCTTTTACGATACATTTTTTTATGGCGTCGCAGCAACACTGGCCAGCAGCCACTGCACTTACATCGCATTTGATAAATGTTTTAGTTTTGTCAATTATTTTAAAATTTGGCACAACCGATTTTTTTTTTTTTGAATTTCTTGTTTTTACGTTTTGTAACTTATTTTTAAAATTTGGTTCAACCGATTTTACGCAAAATTTTTTTGAGTTTTTTGTATTTTTTTGTAATTATGTAAATTTCTTTTGTAATTTTTGGTTTTTTTTGTAATACTTTTCATTAGCTACATATAACCGCCACCACATTTTATTTTTATATCAGTTCATTTTCATTTGTATTTTCTACATATCGTCGTTTAAAGTGCAAAATCGCGTATCAATAAAATGCAAAACCGCGTATCAGCAAAATGCAAAACCGCGTATGTGAAGTTGTAGAAATTATTTTCTAGAGCGTAAAAGCAGTCATATTTCAAAATGGTTCTCTTTTTTATAAAACAATCACATTTCTGGCTAGTATATTTCAGGACGAATGGATAAGGATTGAGCCAAGAGCTTGTGTGAGCAAATCCAATTTTTGGGAGCCAAAGTCAGTTACACGGTTTTGCAGAATGACGATACGCGGTTTTGTACTTTAAACGACGATATGTATATGTATGTATCAGAGAGCTAAATTACATTTTAAGTCACTCGCTTTCTTTTCACATCTGCACACACTCGCACACGTGCGATAGCATTGAAAAAAACATTGTCAATTGAGTGAGCAATACACTATCAAGTGCTCGATTCGAATAACAACTGCTTGATTGGAAAAACAAGTGCATGCCATAACTGCTGTAATGAAAGTATCAAAGAAAAACAATTTGTAAAGAAAATTTTTGTTAATTTTATTGGTTTTCTAACTGCATATTATAATGCAAAAATATCAACTGATTAAGGGCATCATCATTTGACAAAAGGTGGCATCTTTTGTCAGAAAGAACATTTCCACCAGAAGGAGTGGCTATTACTCTACGACTGAGTTTATGCAGCAGCGGCATTTCGCATTTGTGTACCTCCCACCAATTAATTATATCGAAGTCCATATGAAAAGATACCTCAATATTTTCATATCGCCGCAGCTCTGCAGTAGCTTTATCAGTTCTGTTCACAAAGGTAGGTTGTTTAAGAAGACCTGAAAACAGTTCAAAGTTGTCTGAAGGTAACAAAGGTGTATCCGCAATTTGTGGTTACGTTGTGCTGTCAGAATTCTCAGTTAACGTTCTCATAATTTGTAAACATTTCTCTTTTGTGTGCCTTTGCTCAGATTCGGTAAAGTTCTTGAGTTCTTTTGCTGGCGGGTATAAAAAAGCGCAATTTTGCGCAAATCTGTTAAGTTTTCAACAGCAACTGTTTTTAAATAACAAAGCAACTTATTTTTCAAGTCTCTTATAAAGCCGATGTCTTCTGAGGTAACAGCGCATTTCTTTTGTAGACTAGTTATATAAATGTACGTCAGGTGGATAATTAAATAATTTAGTAAAACTAATGTTTAAAAAAATACTTCATCAATATCCAATTTTTTTCAAAATTGTCGTATTCTCTACTAATTGTTTGAAGTCAATGAGTATCATTCGATTGCTCGACTTGCTTTACATAAGAGCGTTTTTCACTGGCTTGACTTGTTTTGGAAAGAGTATATCAATGCCATATTTGAAATCAAATGAGTATACTGCAGCTAAACCTTGATTTCAAAACTAACTATGAAACTCACTGTTTGTACGGTGTTTCTCACTACCCTTATACAGTTCACAGCACTGAGTTCATACTATTTAGATGGAAGTGAGTAAACTCATGCTGTTGTCTGGTATGTATATGTAGATTTTTGAAAGTTGTTTTGGTTTTTTTTGTTTGTTTGTAGTTTTTGAATATTATATTCAACAATTTTTATGAGCTTGAGGCCGTTTTCAGTGAAAACTTATTGTGGAAAAGCAACAATAATTTGAAAAAATGGTAGAAGTGATAGCTATTTCGGAAATCACCACATTTCCTCATCAGACTTCTTTCAGTAAATGGTGAACACACCAAAACTGCGACACTTTGGGAAGCTTATAACTTACCCAAAACGAATTCAATATTTTGAAATTCAAATACCATAAGCTGACCACATGACCTTAGTTGGACGTAGAAGAAATTTCATTTGAATTTTATTCCTAGTTGAGATTAAAATGGCAACCGAGTTAGAAACGAGACAACCCATTTTGCACGAGTTTATAAATGATCCGGCCTTAAGTACACGTAAAATTGCTAAAAAATTAAAGATTGCACTATTCGACAGTTTGCAGGGTTTTAATCGGTACAAATAAGGCCTGGCAGTTACGAGAAATCCAGGGAGCGGGGGTTAGCATGGTCAAAGTGATAAAAACAGTGCTCGGAAGGTCCTCAGTGCGTTTTCCCGAAATCCGAAGATTTTGTCGCTTTATGTTGCAAAATCCGTACGCAGATCGCAGTTTTTCTTACAAAAGGTAAAGCGGAAAGCTTCATTGAGATGTTCTACAGCTCAAACAGCGCCAGACCGAGGCGCAAAGTAGAATGTTACAGCGAAATCCCGCATTCGGAAGTTGTATGAATTCTAAATTAAAAAATACAACTACATTGTTATGGACTACGAAGCCTACTGCTATAAAAATTCAAAATATATTGCAGGTCAAAGAACCCAATTTGAAGGTATTGAAACGAATATATGTAACATCAATAACAAACCACGAAAATTTGGTTAGGAATTACAGTGCACACTA
>NW_023458781.1:38287-45503 GCF_013731165.1 Rhagoletis pomonella
GGGTTTTTTTCTATTAATTTATAATTTTTTCCCCTCTTCCGTAATAATATTTTCTTTACATATGTACTTACATCCAATAAATTAAATGCTCTAGTTGTAAGGTAAACTAAGCATGCCATATCCTCTTATATTGTAAACGTTGATATATAAAATAATAAATAATAAAATATAAAATATTGCACTTTGTGCCGCAGAAAATCAGGAAAAAATTTATAATATTTTGTGGCGGTTTTTGTGTTTTTTTTTGCTTTCAAATTACGTGAATTGTATGTATATTTGCTTTAAAGTTTAGTTCAACACTAGCGAAAACGTGGAAAACGGAGCATCCCAATTAAATCCGCGGAATAGGGATTTGAAAAAAATTTCAGTAAGGGAGAAAATAACAAGTAATTTTTAAGCAACAAACAAAACCGACTTCAATTCTCATATACAAAATTTAGATTATCGTTAATTTCTTCACGATCCAATTATCGGATCTAAACAAAATTAGTATGGGACCACCCTTTAGGCACAACCTTTCCGATGAAAAAAGAATTATCGGTTAAGGTGGTCCAAAGTTATGCGGTAACATACACAAAAAAAAACATATATATTCCGACAGACTAATAACCTCCTTCTTTTTTTGAAGTCGGTTAAAAAATCACAAACACTTTCACTGTTATATACGTGGTTGAAATATACTTCGTGAATATTGAATGTGATATATACATTGCTTGTCTATATATATAAAATAATAGCCGTTTTCGTTGTTCGGAGTTAACTCAAAAACTACTGCATAGATTTTAGAGGTTATACCTTGCATATATGCTCCTATTATAGGCTACCAGAAAACTCGGTAGGTGGCGCTGGGGTCGAGTTATTTATAAAAATCATATTGATGAACCGATTTCTTTCAAATTCAAAATGTAAGCTACCAGCATGATGGCAAACACGTTTACCAAAAATAGACCCCTTGGTGGGTCGGGAGTCGAGTTATTTATAAAAGTCGTATTAATTAACAGATTTCTTTCAAATTAAAAGGTATACTTTCAGCATAATGGAAAATACGTTTACCAAAAACGGAGCCGCTAGGTGGCGCGGGAGGCGAGTTATTTATAAAATTTGTATTTATGAACCTATTTTTTTAATACACATTCGAAACGTTTATTACTTTCATGATGTTTTTTTTTTCATTCTCTATCTAACTCTATATCTTGTATGCAAAACTCTTACAATGTGAGTAAGTTGTGAAAAAAAGGGGTGCTTTCCAAAACGTCAGTCTCTTTTATTTCTAAACGGCACTAGAAGAAAAAGTCTAACTTGCGCAACCTAATTGAAAATTAGGATCTAAACGTGGTTGCGCACATTTGGCTTTACAATCTGCTGAGGTTTTGGAATGCGCCCAAGCATTGTTAGTTATAGGCAAAAGCCATTCGAATATTTCAATTTGTTGCTATTAAACTGAAACTTATTTTCGAGATAACTAGCAACACTCGACAAAAAAACGTCAGCCTTCTTGTTAAATAATTAGATCTCAAACATATCGAGGGCTTATTACCCTCTATCTGCATTTTTTCACAAAAATTAAATTCTAATATAAAAATCCACCTAAAACTTAACTGTCATCGGTGATGTTAATGCTGACCTTGTATCACGCTTGACAGAAGAATTTACTTTTAAATTGCAAATAAGACCCAGATGGGTTCTAACATCACAAAGTTGGTTTTGTGAAAATTACAGATAGAGGCTATTGAATATAAGCCCTGGATATTAGGTTTGTTCCACAAGCTACTTGTAGAAAAACTCGAGCAAAGGTCTCTAAAAACTCTAAAACTTACTTGTAGAACGCGTATATGTAACTCGATGTTACTTCGAGTAGCTTGTCGAACAAACCTACGTACGTAACGACTCGGCGTATGCCCATAAAACGATTGATATTTTTTTAACAAAAGTATATGTACTTTACTATAAGCGTCTACCATAGATATGTATGTATGTCAACACACCAAATTTCAAAGTCATGTCACTTTGCTTAAAAATGTCACGCCTATGGAAGTACCACGCCCCCTTGTCAAATCTAATTTTTTTATACTCTAGGTTACCAGTTAAAGCCCCGTGAAAATCCATTCAGTAGTTCCGGAGATTAGTGAGTTCAGACTGACAAACAATATACAGTTTTATTATAGTAACTATATAGATTTTGTAAGTGTATTGGAGAATGCGTTAGATCAGTTCTGCTGGGTAAATATCTTGAACTCAAGAATTATAGAATACAAGATTGCGCCCATCAGAGTGGATTTTTCAGCGTAATTTTTACGTGACGTCATTTTGGTGCAATTTCGAGAGAGGCAAGTAAAACGCGAGGGAAAAATGTGTTAATATCAATATTAAAATGGTCCAATTAGGAATTAATAAATATACACAGTTTAATTAAGTGAGAACACGTAGAAATTATTTTGTGCATGTAGCCCTTTAGGCAAGCACGATTTTTAGCACATGCCGGATGTTTGAAAAATGCATGAAGTTATACAGGGTGTCCCAGAAGTACCCTGCCAAACTTTAGGGGAAGGTAGGTGGGGGGTGAGCTCTCTGGAAAACAAAAAATTTTCAGGTAAAAGTGTTACCGTTTTTGAAATATTTAAGTTTTTTTGAATTAAAAAAGATCGTGCCTTTTCATGTATTTTCTTTAACTGCATCTACAAACCAGGCTATACTTAGCAAATTTTTTATGCAAAATACTTCCAGATAGTTTCCCCTCCATACTCAAATGCAATGTAGTTAAAATATATTAAGGAACCATCATAAAATTAGGACTATTTTGGGATTTTTAACTTTTTGATATTTTTCCCCCAAGTTTGACTATCTCAGGTGAAAAAAAAATTTACTGAGCTATAACTTTACATTACATAAAAAGATTGCTCATTTAATAAAGATTTCAGAAAGGTGCCACTCTTACTGTTTCGAATAGAAAAAAAGTTATAGCCGCTTTTGTGGGCAAAAGACTGAGATACGCTAGAATGTATTTAATAGATTTAAATTTAAGTTGCTCTTGTTACCGACCAATGACATGCTAAATAGTACAAAGGTACATTATTACCTGCTCCTCACATTACACGGTTCCCTGGAAAGACGTATGGGTAAAAAAATGACCATGTATTCGGCAGGTACTGTGCTTTAGAGTGACCATTACAGTGTTCAGAAACTTGCACTGAATTAAGTCCAATATCGAATCATTGTCATCTCCAGTGAGTAAAGGTTCATGAATGCAATTAAAAAAATCAGCTGCTGTTTTAAGTATTTTTCCCGACTTTTTGTATTCATTTCCCAAGTATTTAATTCTTCCAAGTGTCCTCAATCTCCCCATAATTGACCAAGGCTTAGTGCCTTCACACCAGGTGCGTGGATATTTGGCTGAATGAGTTTGAATACCGATCAAAATATTGGTCAGCTGCAATACAAAAGTTGATATGTTCGATATTCAATGATTGCAAAATGGCTTTGACATTAAGGTAATATTCTTGAACATTTGGTGCAATACCAAGTATAAATAGCCTTTTTGCACCAGAATCAAGATATCTTTCGGAAGATGTATAAGTTTTAATTTTCTTTCTGACATGAGTTTGACTTGAGCTATGACTATTTAATGCTGCTTCTACTACATTCAAGCACACTTTTAATGACCCTCCACCTCCATCTATGCCAATTTTTATTAAAGGCACTGTGTGCCATTTATGTCATTGCATAAAACAATAGATTGAGTTACTGGCTGTGAACACAGTTTGTATCTTATTCATTGCCACATGTGACAAAGGCAAAGGATTGTTTTTTCTTGCACATGGTCCGTCTATAGCAACTTTAAGAGGGCTGCCGAAAATTGTCAAATTAATTGACCTTGATGCTTCTGCTGGGTTGGAAGCCTTCTCTTTAATTACACAACTGCTAAATTGTTCTTTTGATTTTGGAGACCATTGCAGATACAAATTTTGTATTTTATATTTTGTGCAATCATGAGGTCTTCCAGGTCCTATTTCCGAATAACAAAAAGTACAAATTTTTTTAACTGTACTCATTTCGCTACCACTAGGCTTATCTGTTGTTGGTCTGCCCACATTTTTTTGGTATAAAGATTTTCGATCCGAAATTTGAACAACTCGACCGACCAACTTCTCACATATACTCTGCTTTAAGGCATCATTGAGGAGCCGTGAACCCTTTTTAAAACACACGGCACACACTTTCGACCTATTTTCTTCGTGAGATTTTAGATGATTCGGCATTTCTATTAAAATTCGTTTAGTTATTTGAATCTATTTGTAACAAGCCAAACTGAATCAGGTCAATGTGAGTTGAAAGTCACAGTTTTTTTTCCTTTAAGTTGCCACAAAGTAAATGGTAGCGAATTTTAGGTTCAGAAAAGAGGGGATAAAGGTGTTTACGTTAATTGAAATGGGAATGCATAAAATGTTTTCTTTGGTTTCTGACGTCAATGAAATATTTTAAATAAACATACTACAGTGCAGTAGTATTGCCAAATACTTGGCCAATTTTTTAGACCCAAAAGTTATTTCAGGGAAAAATAAAGAAACAAAAACTTTTTAACCTAAATATAATTTATATTATTATTATTAATAACTAATAAATACAAAAAAAAAAAAAACATACTTATATTTTGTATTGTGGAACGATTTTCCGTCATCCCTTGTCAAATTTGGTTCGAATATTACATCGGATACGCAATTCCATTCAAATTTTGTAAATTTAACAGCGGTCCCTATCAATGAGGAGGAGGCAGAAATACTGAGGAAAGGTCTTAAACACAACACCACAAACTATGATAAAAAGAAGGAAATGGAGCACACCATTGTGGACACAGAAATGGCTATAGCATTGATCCCAAAAGAAGAGCAGGATCACACCAGGCACCTATGTAGGCATATAATTGAAAAACATGCAAAATCCAATGACAAAAGAAAGCAGGATAATGAAAATAAAACAATCAGGGTTCATAAACAAAAACGAAAGGCGAACAACGTGATCACAACAAAAGAAGACAAAGGGAACACAACGGTATTGATTAATAAAAATGAATACTTAGAAAAAACGGAACAAGTAATAAAGGAAACAGGCTGCAATAAAATAGGAAATGATCCCACCGATGAGTGGCAATAAAAAGCGCGATAAAAAGGGCGACAACGATAATGAAGGAGAATGAAGCAGGAAGACTAACATCAATGAATCCTTCGGCCCCTCCAATGATTTCATTACCTAAAATACATAAACCAAGTAACCCGATGAGACCGATTATTAACTACAGATCGGCTCCGGCATACAAACTCTCGAAATACCTGAAGACCATACTAAAGAACAAACTACAGTTACCCAATAAATATATAGTCACAAATATACTAAATTGGTATCATTTGACATAAAGGATCTTTACCCGTTAATACCAACAACAGAGACAATGGATATTTTATTTAGAATATTACTCGGCAAAACGGAAAAGAAAATCGCAAAAGAAATTATCAATACTTTGAAGACCACGATAAACCAAAATTATTTCCGATTTAACAACAAAATATACAGACAAATAAATGGACTAGGAATGGGTAACCCAACATTGGCTATATTCATGGAGGTGTTCATGCAAAGCCTAGAGGAGAAATATATGGAGCATCTCACAACCAATTTAGGGGTCAGCTTCTACGCTAGATATGTGGACGACATAATATGCATAATAACGGGGGGACAAAGAGGAGCATATATTAGACTACCTTACTGAACAACACAAAAATATAGCATTCACGATGGATAAGGAAGAGAAAGGAAAACTCAACTATTTGGATCTAACTATTAAAATAAACAAGACCACTAACAGACTGGAATACGAGATATTCAGAAAGCCCACAGCGACCGACACAGTAATACATGAAACCTCTAACCACCCACAACAACACAAAAACGCAGCATCTAGACAATTATTAACTAGACTGGAGCGAACCCCATTAACTAAGGAAGCACACAGGAGAGAGCTAGACACAATATATGCTATCGCTAGAAACAATGGATATAAAAAAGATCTGGTGGACAAAATTAAGAAGGACTCGAAATGAAAAAGTAGGGACAAGAAAGAAAACAACGATGCAGCTTGGGCAGTGTTCACTTACACGGGTAAAATGACATAAAAACTGGCCAAGGTTTTCCAAAAATTCAACATTCGCACATCGTTCAGAACCAGGAACAACGTCGGAAGGATACTGAACAACAGCACAAACGAAAAGGACACTAGATAAGCAGGGTGTATACAAATTAACGTGTGAATGCAAGTGTAGCTACATAGGGCAAACTGGCCGTAAGATTAAAACAAGATTGCGAGAACATATAAGAGACTACAATAAGAGGACACAAAAACCAAGCGTCACACCAGAATCAAACTTCGGAAATCATATGTTGGAAAATAAATGTACACCAATGAAAATTAATAAGGCAGCCAAACTCCTCCATGTACAGCATAAAGGACGGCGTTTGAACATATTGGAAAACATGGAGATATACAAGCAGAAAACATTTCAAGGGAGAATTATAAACGAACAAACGAACACGAACGATGTAATATTCGAACCACTCAAGATGTTGTACGAAAAATATGAGAAGATCCCTGAAAAAAACGCCAACGCGAAGATACATACCTACGCCGCAAAGAAAATGAAAATAACGGATTTCTACCTGCCGGCACAAGCAAGCGACCTAATACCTGCTAAATAACGGAACATAAACCGACGCAATCACGAAAGCCAAGAAAATAAAAACGGATTTCTACCTGCCGGCGAATACAAGCAACTAAAAAGCACCTACCTGTGAGATAATGAAACAAAAGCGGTCGCACTTAGATGAGTATGCATGACCTAATGACAGTTAAAACAGATAGTAACACGAATACATAAAAAGCGGAAGGAAACACGAACTATTCAGAACGAAAAATGACACTGAAGATGGCACATCGCCGAAACCGGTTTGTCTCCAAACCAAATTTGACAAGGGATGACGGAAAATCGTTCCACAATACATCATACTCCTACCCTGTCGGAAACACAAGCAACCAAAAAGAAGATACTTATATGTATTAAATAAGTGATAACCGTTGCAACGTCTGGCCACAACCACAGAGGGCAGAAATGGGAGTGTCAGCTCTACTTCAAGCTTACTATCGCGTTCAGACAAAAATGGATTTTTTTTT
>NW_023458781.1:45513-46847 GCF_013731165.1 Rhagoletis pomonella
CCGATACGTAGACGTGACCGTCATTCCTCGCGAATGAATCTACATCATCTTTCGGATTTTGCTTGGATTGGAGTATATTTACTCTCCTGAAAAATTTACTCGCGTTTAGAATGCACTAACACTACATCGGAATTCTTATTAACAGGGGAAGAATTTTTAGGACTTGAAAACCTACATATAGACAACCAAATTCCAAAAAAAATTACCAAGGAAAACGCGAAATAGACAAATAAATAGGGCGATAAAAATTCGCGACGGTGACAAAAAGAAGGTATTCGGGGCTATCACTGAATTCATCGTAGGTCCGATTTTCGTAAAATCTACAAAGGTGCTATTACTGAACCCGAATAGCTACGAATGTAAACTCGAAATTCGTAGAGAGTCTTCATTGAATCCGTTCGTAATGAAGATTCGTACAGATACTCTACGATGAGTTTATGCTGCCGGAACAAAATTTAAAATCGCTGAATTTTAAAAATAATGCAAAAAAGTGGCATTATTGTTAATAATAATAGATTGGCGCTTACACATATGTTAGTGTTTGGCCGAGCTTCTCCTCCGCTTTGTAGCGCGCGCCTTGATGTCATCACAAAAAAATTTTAATTGAAAAGAAGAAGAGAAAAGAATTTAGATTGCAAAACAGCAGCGACTTAGTCACATTCTTAAGGTATGTATTGAGACTTTTTATATGTTTATAAATTTGAATTGATATTTTTGTTTGTTTACAGGTTTGGGATTCACCATCAGCACCTTCAACGCTTGCATCTTCATCGCCAGGAGCACCATTAGAACCTTCTGCCCTCAGCTTCTTCATCGCCAGGAGCACCACCAGTACCTTCTACCCTCAGCTCTTTCATCGCCAGGAGCACCATGAGTACCTTCCGCACTCAGCACCTTCAACGCCAGGAGCACCTTCAAAGTGTAGGTCCAAAAGGTGTCAAATTTTGCAACGTTGTAAGAAAACTTAATTTTTCTGAACCACCATAAATGATTTGGAACTGTTAATATATATCAAAAGAGAGGTAAACCGATTACCTTTCTTTTGATTATAACACCGTTAAAATTGCTTTACGTTTTCATAAAAACTTTGCAACTTTTGTAAACAGCTATATATAAGCAGTGGAAAAGTGGTACAATTTTGCAAAGTTGTAACAAAAGAGATTTTTTGTGAACTAGTGTAAATGATTTGCAACTGTTAATATAAATCAAAAGAAAGGTAAACTGATTACCTTTATTTTGATTATAACACCGTTAAAAGCGCTTTACGTTTTCATAAAAACTTTGCAACTTTTGTAAACAGCTATATATAAGCAGTGGAAAAGTGGTAAAATTTT
>NW_023458781.1:46857-77312 GCF_013731165.1 Rhagoletis pomonella
CTTTTGTAAACAGCTATATATAAGCAGTGGAAAAGTGGTAAAATTTTGCAAAGTTGTAACAAAACAGATTTTCTGTGAACTAGTGTAAATGATTTGCAACTGTTAATTTGTACCAAAAGAAAGGTAGTAGTAGTAGTAGTATATTTATTTAGCTTTAAGCTATTTTTTTACAATTCGTACTTAGTACTATAGAAATATACAGGTTCATCTGTGTTTAAGGATGGTTATACAAAATTTTCTTTTACCCAATTTGATAGCTTTCTTTTAAATGAGTTAAAAATTAAATCTTCTTTTATATCATAAGGTAGCGAATTAAATATAGTTGCTCCCCTATAGAATAGACTATTCTGTGCTGCGCTTGATATATACGACGGTCTTTTTATATCGGCGTTACTTCTTAATAAATACGGTTGAACATCGGCCACATAGTTAATTTCGGCCGTAAGATATCTAGGAAGCATACGATTTTTAACTTTGAAAATGAATAAGATTACATTATAAATCACACGTTGGTTGACCGACATCCATTTCAGAGTATCAAGCATATCCCTAACGCATGCTAAACGATTATACTTAAGAATACATCTCATAGCTTTGTTCTGTAATTTCTGCATTCTATCTATGCTATGTTGGCTTCCTAAGAAAAGTATGGTAGAACAATATTCATAGTGAGGCTTGATAATCGCATTATAAATTTTTATAGCACAGCACAGTGATACCTTATTTCTGATCCTACACATTAAACCAACTTTTTTAGATATTTGTTTTACAAATATAATCAATATGTGCATCAAATTTCAACTTAGTATCTAAGACAACGCCCAGGTATCTTATTTGGTCTACTTCTTCAATGGTTCTTCCGTCTATAGTGAGGTCCAAGTCAGATCTACCGCCGAAAAGCATCGATTTTGTCTTCGCAATATTCAGTTTCAGTTTATTCATTTTAAGGTATCGTGCTACAGATACTAAGTCACTGTTTAGTTTTGCTATACAGTCATCCGCAGTGTCTCCCGCCACGTATAGTAGTGCATCATCAGCAAATAGACAAATTTTCGCATCCTTCAAAGCTCGTTCAAGATCGTTGATATAGATAATAAAAAGCAGCGTGCCGAGAACTGCCCCCTGGGGAACTCCAAGTACAACTGTCGTCGAATCAGATTCCACGCCTTCCACTCTCGTTTTCTGGTGTCTTCCGGAAAGGTAACTCTGGAACCAACGGTGTTCGACCCCTGAGATCCCGTAGTCCTCCAACTTCTCTAACAATATCGTTCTATCGATCGTCTCAAAAGCTCTCTGGAGATCAATAAAAACTGCTGCTATCACTCGCTTGTTATCTCGTTCAGTCTTCCATTTCGTGATGACAAGGTTAAGCAATGATTCACAGCTATGCTTTAGTCTGAATCCAGACTGATACTCACAAAAGAGGTTGTGCTTCTCAAAATAGTTTTCGAGCTGGGCGTGAACAATTTTTTCAATAATTTTGCTTTCAATTAATAGCGTGTTGATTGGTCTGTATTCATCCGGCTTTTTTGCATTTTTTACTTTTTCTATTGGGACTACTATTGACTGCTTCCAGCGATGTGGGTATATACCGGTTTCAAGTGACTTTTTAATTAAAGATAGGACAATCGGCCCAGTAACATTAAAGGTGGATAACAAGTAAGTAATCGACATTGAGTTACAATCTTTTTTGCTATTCATTTTAGTCAGCGTTGATTTTAGCTCCACAAGATTTATTTCATTAAACTTAAAGCGTGTGTCCGCTCTGCTCCTAAGGTTAATATAAGGAACCGCTGGTATTGCCACGTTTATTCGGTTTATACTTTCTACGAAGAATTCGTTGAGACGATTGGCAAGTTCATGCTTATTATTTACAATCTTATCTCCGAAGTCGATTTTTTTGATATTTTTTTGCTCCTTTTTCAGCACAAGGTCCTTTATTGCTTTCCACATGGTTTTTTGGTCCAAACACCGATCTACTTTCGCTTCAATATATTGGCACTTGGCCCGGTTCAGCTCACTAACGTACCGATTTCTACATTCTCTATAACGCGCCCAGTCTTCCGTATTTCGAGTCCACGTTGCCCGCCTATAGCTTGCTTCCTTCGATTGCCTTAACGTCCTGAGTCTAGCATTATACCATCTACATCTGCTTACATTAGACTTCACTGTTCTCACTATTGTCATTTTATTGATTGCTTCTTTTAAAGCTTCATTAAATGTTGTGGCATATGCTTCGAGCTCACCTTCATTGCAATTTGCACATCTTGCATTCACCGTATCACACAAAATACGGTTGTCAAAGGTTAATCTTTTTAACGTTGATTTGGTGGGCTTTGCTTTCTCACGCTCATTAATTTCAATTAGTATCGTTTCATGATCACTTATTTTGAGGTCTGACACCGTATGTGCATTTATATTACTTATATTTGTCACGACATAGTCTATCAGCGTTGCGGAAAACTCAGTTATTCGAGTAGGGTTATTCAGAATCTGCTTAAAGCTACTGTCATCCGTTGCTTGCTTTATGATTCTTCTGGAAACAGTGTTTTCATACCAGTTTATATTGAAGTCTTTAGTTATTATGACATCACTGGTTTCTAAGAGCGAGTCTAGCTTATCCTTAAAAAATTCGCAAAAAAACACTTTCTGGGGAAGTTACCCTATTGGGGGATCTGTACAGTGTCCCTAGCTCAAGATATTTGCTATTGCGGCGTAATTTTATCGAAAGCCACCAAAAGGCTCTCGCTTTATTCACGTAGACTACAACACCGCCAGTGTGTTTTGAATCGCTGTCATTTCGATGAATACTATAATTTGGAAGATATAGCTCCTCATCGTCTATGTCTGAGGTAAGATGCGTTTCAGACAAGCATACGAAGTCATATACACTGTCTTCCAACAAAACTTCTAATTGGGAAAAATTCGTTCTCAGACCACATATGTTCAAGTAAAGGCATAGTATCTTGCCCTTTGATTGCTAGTATAATGTTCTTTCGGCCTGCAGTTTTACCTTTCTCTGTAATACGCGACAGCAGCTGTCCCTTGCATCATGCTTTTCGTCGATGTCCGCCAGAGTAAGTCTTGCTTTCGCTATGCTACAATTTCTTCATTTCACAAAGTTATTCTGACATTCTCTATAGCTATGATCATTTTCCCCGCACTTAGCACATTGCAGCTGTTGCTGTTCTTTGCACATTGCAGCTTTGTGGTTAAAGCCCCAACACTTATAACATCTTAGAACTCCATCGCTTTCGTAAGCCATACATCGATCCCATTCAATATTGATTCTTTGCTCCTTTATAATGCTTTTGAAGGCTACACCATCCACTTCAATAAACGCATTAAACACTCTAGGATTTTTCTGCGATTTAAAAACTTTCGTACATTTGAGGTGCTCAAATAAGACATCGTTTTGCTTACGTATAGCTTTTTCGACTTTATCACACTCCAAGTTCGCCGATAGCCCACTTATTAATATTTTGGGGTATCGCAAGCCTGGGATTTCCACATCATATTTTTGGCTTAACTTATTTTTGATTTTATCAGCTAGGATATCTCTATCGCTATTATTTACATATTTAATTTCAACTGCACCATCCTGTCTATTAAACATCCCATTAACCTTAACTTTGAAATCGGCAGGGTTAATACATTCTTTGACTTCATTTCTGGTTATATTACTTTGTTGACTTTTCTTTGGCTTTAGAATTACTGGGGCACACCCCGCACCCCTTTTTAGCTTATCCGCGTACGTCTCGCTTACTACTCCACTGTGCTTACTCATGATGCCTTTTACCTCTTCACAGACTTTTTTATTTTCTTTTTTATTACTGTCAAGCTCACGGCACACGTTATCGGAGTTTTCTTTTATTGCTCTTGTAAAGTCAGATACTTTTTTTTCGACCTCTTAAACTTTTTTCTCAAAAGATTGCTGCGCTGCTACAAGTGATTGAACACGCTCAGAGTACTTAGCTTCTACAGCTTCTATCAAACTTTTTATTTCGCGCTCATTTGTTTTCATTGCCTCTTTAAAGCTATTTTTGTACTCTTTTAGGTAACTACCATTTTTCTTCATTTGGTCTTGCACTTCTCTAAACATTTCATCCACATTACGTATAAACTGCAAGCAATCATCACACAGAAACTTAATCATTTTGTTCGTAATGAGACAGCTGCTACTGTAGTCGTCAAGACCCGATATGTGATAGCTACGACCGCATACACCCACACATCTAACTGATTTATCACGAATAGTTGTTTTGCATTTGCTGCACTCTTCCATCGCGCTCACTTGGTGAGTCGCTCGACTTACTAGTTGCTTTTGGCTTTTTTGTTAGAATTTTCTTCTTTTAACACCAACGCGATTAGGCTTCAAAGTAAAATTTCAATTTTTCAGCTCCAACTTCCATCCAAATTGACACTAAATCACATCGATGTGTAGTTGTGGCTGCCTAACGTTGATTTAGCAAATTTTTACGATTTAATCGCCGCGAAATCCCCTTTAATAAATTAAATAAAGTCCTCATCCAAAAAACACATCCGACCACCTTACTCGTACTCTATGGGTACGGTAAACCGATTACCTTTCTTTCGATTATAATATTGTTAAAATCGCTTAACTTTTTTATAGAAATTTTGCAACTTTTGAAACCTATATATATGTCGAAAAAACGCAAACAAATTTTGCAAAGTTGTAATGAAACTGAATTTTTGTGAACCAGTATAAATGATTTGCAGCTTTTAATATATATCAAAAGAAAGGTAATTCGATTACCTTTCTTATGATTATAATATTTTTAAAATCACTTAACTTCTTTATAGAAATTTTGCAACTTTTGTAACCGTCTATATATAAGTCGAAAAAACGCGATCAAATTTTGCTAAGTTGTAATGAAACTGAATTTTTGTGAACCATTATAAATGATTTGCAACTTTTAATATATATCAAAAGAAAGATAGATCGATTACCTTTCTTTTGATTATAATATTATTAAAATCGCTTAACTTTCTTATAGAAATTTTCCAACTTTTTAAACATCTATGTGCAAATGAGTAATACTAATAATAAGAAATTAAGCCAGCGCATATGTATGTATGTAAAAATATATTTATTAACGTTAATTACAAGTTTTATTCATAATATTGGTTATTAAGTATGTATATTATTCATTTTGAAAATAAATTTAGCAAAATAAAAATCAAAACATTTTAGGATTTTTTATTTAAAGTTTCCAAGGTTATTTTGAATTCGCTGTGAAGAGGATGCAACCCTGAGCCGGCAGAAGGGGGCTATGCTAGACGAGTGCAGCTATATGTTTTCCTTACGAAGTATCTGAATGAGTGCGACAGTGATGCAAGGCTCACACGTACAGGGGGAAAGTGGTGACAATCTGCACACCGCCCATACAAATGTCACCAGTTTTGTCACCAGTTTTGAAGTGACCGAAACCCGCGGTTTCACCAGATTTTTCACCACTTTTGGTTGGCAGGGAATGCTTTCAAAATCAAAATTTTTTGATTTTTTGCGAGCATTTTCGTGAACCGCCCTACAAACGACGAACATGCACCGCAAGCCGCGCATGTGCGCGGATATGTTCGTCGTGTGTAGCCACTGTTAAGTAAGCCCATTTAACAGATTCTTAAGTGACAACTCTCTTGCAACGCTAAGTATGCGTAACTAGGCTATTACTGTGTGCGTAGTGCTTACATACACATATGTTCTATATATGCATATATGTATATATATAAATAAAATTATTTTAACTCCAGACAAAACAAAAATAAAAATTTATTTGTGCTCTCTTGTGTGAGCTGAATGTGTTTACTTACGGAATAAGCAAAAATTTGGAGGCCATGGTGAAGTTGTCAGAAGTTACCATTTTTTACTAGAAAGCGACCCCGTACTTTTCAGTGTTACTCTCTCGCTCTGCGCGATTTTTTATTTTTAGACAGTTTTACTTACTACTTCAGTACTATCGGTTTTTCAGCGCCTAAAAATCAGTACATTTCAATACTCTTTTGTTACGAGCCTGTCAGATGTGGCAATGCAATATATTTCGAAAAGGCATGCGCAGTCACACCTTGCATGTAAAGTGTCTTTCGAAAGAGGTTTTTTATTTCAAAAAGGCGAATTGCAGATTGCTAGTGCAGCACGAGCAAGGTGAAATATATTACTGCGTTCTATCAATTGCAGTCACTTCTTGCGACTTTTATTTCTGAAATTGATTTCCGAAATGTGACAGAAAGGGTATTCTCACATCGAAATAAAATTTCTCTCTCTCAATTTGACAGCGAATTGCGTAGAAAAGTTGGAAATATATTGGCACGTCTGACACGCTCTTTAGACGCGAAAATTGGACAATTCACTGCAAGTTTTATGGGTCGATTACGGATAGCAACGCAACCACGGTTCGGTTGGCAGCTGGCAACTCCTCTGCGTTCAACTTCAATACCTCCGCTCATAAAAGCCATTGATTTTTGGCAATTTATATTGCTGACGGTGTTGAAAATCAACAACTTCTAGGTACATTAAACTTTCACTTTACTAAAATCAAATGGGTTACAAAACTGCATACTAAACATTATCCTAAGAAATATAATTAAAATGCTGGGAATTTTACCGAAAGTTTGTTGCATTTTTTTAATATTGCACAATGTATAAAACTTGGATTCATACGGTTTTTGTTGAAGAATAAACTATATTTTTATAAAAAAATAACTAAAATTAAATAACAAAAATATAAATTGTTAAAACTGGTCAAAATATGGTGTGGTTATAATTATGACATCGGTGCATGTAATTTTATGTCGTATTGGTTGTAGAAAAACTAATTTTTTTGTTTGGCTCATATATTTAAAATTAATATTAACCGTTTGTAACAACGTTAAAGCAAATATAATAAATGTTTTATACTTGATACTCCATTCATATATACATATATATATATATGTATATTTATATGTACAGTGCCGAACAGAAGTATTGGCACAGTGAATTTTTCGCAATATATGCAAAGTTTTTTATTCTAATTTATTTTCGCAAATTTTTTATAAAAATATTGTTTATTCTACACCAGAAAACATAATAATAAAATCTCTAAACTTTGTGAAAAACTCAGGAAAATTAATAAAATTTGCACACTATTTTGCAACTTTTTATTCAGATTTTTTAGAAGAATTCTAAGGATGCGGTCTTATAGCCCATTCAAACTTAGTATAACAAATTGCACGTTTAAAGTTGTTGGAAAATCGCGTTAATTTTTGGCAATTTTTTTAGTGGAAGGTGTTGCTCATTTTCTCCATACAAAAAACAATTGTTGAATGTAATTTGTATGGAAGAACTTGCGTGAACTAGCGACTTCAAACTTGCACTTTGTTATACTAGGTTTGAATGGGCTATAAAACTGCATACTTAGAATTTTTCTAAAAAATCTGAATAAAAAGTAGCAAATTAGTGTGCAAATTTAATGAATTTTCCTGAGTTTTTCACAAAGTTTAGAGATTTTATTATTATGTTTCTGGTGTAGAATAAAAAATATTTTTATAAAAAAGTATCGAAAATAAATTAGAATAAAAAAATTTGCATATATTGCGAAAAATTCACTGTGCCAATACTTCTGTTCGGCACTGTATATTAATTTATACTTGAATAAATGTAATTTATACTTGATACTCCAGCTTTGAAACTTTTATGTTCATTTTCTGTTGTCGATCAAACCATAATAAAAATATAGCAGCTTGTTTGCAGAGAGACACTTAAAATTATTGACGTTTGCAAGAAATTTAATTTTAAACACAAACTCACGAACACATTCTTATTTTCAATCCAAACAACACAATTTTGAACAAATTCTGTTTTTTATTCTCAATTTTATATGATTTTAAAATGTTGGAATACCTTAAAAAAAATCATGGCCGAAGAATTGAGAGAACGGTTTTATCTTACTACATATCTTTTTATCATGGATCGAACTATATTTTAAACTTAATTTAATAAAAATAATAATATCATTTCGAATTAATTCCTTGTGGAAAATTTAGATTTTCGAATTGGAAAATTATTTGCTAAGAATGCCTTTATTCTTTCGCGTATGAGCTTTGGATTTAAATGTTCATCTGATATGATTTCAATCGAAACTACATGTTGTGGTTGTGGAAATTGAAACTCGCTCTCAGCATCTGAATACCAAGAATCAATAAAGGGCTGTTTTTTTAGTTCAACAAAATTGTGTAAAATCGAACACGCTAAAATGATGGATGGAACGAATTCTGGGTCAACGTCTATTCTTTTTAACAGACACCGCCATCGTCCTTTCAATCTACCAAACGCATTTTCCACTATTATTCGTCTCGAGCTTAAATAACAATTAAATGATTCTTCTTGGAGGTCTAACCAGTGTAAGGTTTCATAAGCCATGGAAGCAGTGGATACGCAGGATCTCCAATTATCATAAAATGTGTTTGTAATCCGTTAACATCAGAAGAGTAAGCTGGAATCACTTGCGATGAGTATTTGTAAATTCCAAACTCTTTAAAAACTGTTGCGTCATGGGTGCTCCCTGGAAATTTTACACTCACATCTCGAAATCTGGAAAATAAAATGGTTGTTAAATATTTCTATTGTACTTTTTAAATCATCATTATCCTTATGAAGTGGCAGCTCGGAATATCGATTGTCACGGTAACCTAATGTTCAGATTGCCGAGCTGCTACCATATATCATTGGCTGAGTGAAAGACCGACCTAGCCAGTTCAAAACGCCCTATCTCATAAAATGTTTCAAGAAAGCCCTATTTCAGAATTTGGTTGAAGAACGCCCTATTTTAGAATTTGATTGAGAAACGCCCTATCTCAGAATTCGGTTCAAAAACGCCCGATCTCAGCACATTTTCAATGTATTTTCGTTTGAGATTGGAAGTTCTTCAAGCAAATTCTGAGAAAGTGTGTTTCTCAATAAATTATGAAATATGGCGTTCTTCAATCAAATTCTGAAGTAGGGCTTTGTTGAAACATTTTCTGAGATAGGGCGTTTTCGAACTGGTCGATCTTCCACTCAACCATCGATATGTATGTACATGTTGTAAGTTTACAAGTAAAAGTTATATATTATCAACTACTGCTTGCATAACTATTTCCGGCCATCCCTTTCGGTTTATGTAATCTTGATATCCATCACTTGGAGGTAAATCGGAATATGGGTTCCTGAAAAATATTTTTTTGTTAATGATGATGTTTTTTCAAAACTTTTAATTTTTGCTTACCATCTATCGCACCAATAATGTTGGGTATGCAAGTAACTTTCTCAAAAGCAGTAGCAATTACCTTTGCCTCCTCTAATTTTGGAAAATTTAAGTATTCTTTTCGAAGCTGTAGAATTGCTTTAATCACGAGGTGAAAGTACTTATGCACCGTGCTTTTATGTACTCCAAATACGTCTCCAACAACACGACACTCAGCGCATGATGCTAGTTTCTATAGGGATAACGCAACCTGGTTTGGAATTGGCAAAGGTGGTCTCACAAATATCGCCGGACAGGGAAGATACGGTGATAATTTTTCACAAAGTGAATATAAGGATTTTTTGTTTATCCTAAATGATTCGTAATAAAGTACTTCGTTTCCTTCTTTTTCAAGAAACCGCATACAATTATCACACCGCTCCCGTGCATGTATGCAGCGAAACCGTGGAATATTTGTCTTGAAGAAGGCTTCGGGCAGACCACTCTGCAACGCCAAAATATCTTTAAATGAACTTGTTAGTTGCTTTGCATTATCCAACATTTGCCGATGGAAATCAATATATTCTTGGCAAATAACTATGCGTTTCGACTCCAAGCGCTTCATAACGAATCGCAAGTAATAAAATAACACTTGTTCTTCCATTTATTCCTTGAATGTTTATAAATTTCACGAATGTTTCCTTGAATGTTTATTAATTTCACGAATTGACACATATGTATGTATATTAACAGGGTTGCATCGGGAAGAACACAGTTTGAGAGTGTGTTCGTTCGACTCATTTCTTTTGTTGAATATAAACACTTGCATTTCAAGCGAGCTAAACTGACACGAGTTTATTCGATACCGCGTTTGGTGCCATATAAACAAGGTAAGTGTTCGCTTTTGTTTCGCGAAAGGGCGTACTCCACGGGAACAAAAATTTCAAGTTATTGTTTTGTTATTTTCACCATATTCTGTAAAAGCAAACTGCATTGCAAATATCGTTCAAATTATTAAAAAGTAAAATATATGACACACTTTTCAATTTTCGCTCCTAAATACGCTCCAAAAACATTCCCAGCAACCACAAAAATGTAGTCGCCTGTATACACACTTTGTAGCAACTGCAGTTGTCAGTTGAAAGTTGCCAGTTGCCATCTGTAATATCGTTTTGACAACTAGCAACGCAACTGAAGTTCGATTGCTATCGATAATCGACCCATTATTAAACACGCATTAAAAAAAAAAAAATTCACAGTTATTTTTACATATTTAGGTACTTATGTGTACATACATATATAAAGATCTATAAATTAAATTATGTTCACAACATATATCCTTACTAATATTATAAATCCGAAAGTGAGTTTGTTTGTTTGTTACGCTTTAACTATTCAACCGAGTATCATGAAATTTTGTACACTGGTGTCATTTAGCCCAACTTCAAATATAGGATAGATTTAATCTCGATTAGACAAACGGAAGTTTTCATATTCCATATCTCAGGAAATATTTGTGATAGAGTTCTGGAACTGGTTATGGAGATATATCAAATCAATTCCAAACTCACACTGAGAAAAAGGATTAGTTTCGACAACTAAAGATATTTTGTTCCCGAATTTTGACAATATTTGGTAACTGTGACCAAGGATTGGGAACTATTACCATGGGTTGGTAATTATAACTAAATATATTAAAGCTTCTAATATTCATCTAGGTTGTACCAAATCGTTAATTTAGTTGAAGGGTTTGGTAAATACTAATAAATATTTTTTTGAAGCATATTTCTACAAATTCCATTCAACTTAAAGTATGGTTCATAAAAGGATGCCATTAAGCTCTGCTAATACAGATAAGCTTTCTTTCAACACATGGATTAGTCATAGTTACCAAATCTTAGTTGATCGATTTGGTTTGAGAGCGGAATATATTCATGCTTATGAGCACCCCCTAAATAATGATCAGCGCTCTCTGAGCTCATGTGTGTTTCACATACGAAGAGCGCCAGCTAAGCAATGTACACACACGCGTGTGGTAACAGAGCGCTCAGTAAGCTATGGCATGTCGATCGCTGCGCTGGGTAGAGAAAGAAAAGTGTGTGCTATGACATGCCCAGGCTTGTTTGTCTCAGTTTCAGTTTTGCCATCGCCGCGAGTTGTTTCGGTGCTGGTATGGTTATTTAAAAATATAAAGTTTGATGCCAACCGGCGTTTCTCAGTGGATATATAATTCATGTGAATTATAATTAGAAAGTATCTATTTAGCCAAGGAAAAAGCAAAGCAGTATACTTAAACCGGCACTTCCAGCAGATATTGACCTTGGTTTTCGTACGACTATTCCTGTTTAATTGTTTCTTTTTAGGAAATTCTTACCACCATATACATATGTATTATTTACACTAGTAACTATTTATGTAAATATGTTTGTATTTTTTATGCTTAATATATGCAAATAAAAGAAGTAAACACAACAACCATCGAGTAAATTTTTATTTGTGTCAAACTGAAACTTTTTTTCCAATAATAAACGGTTAGCTGATTCACGTCTACAGCAAGTTCATAAAATTAATTGAAAACTTGTAACAACCAAAGCATTGTTTATATTTGCTCAACAATGATTTTATTCAACTAACAATATTGTCCACTCAAGGTAGTCGTTTTGCAATTATTAACAAATATACATTTGTCCCAACTAGAAGGCTCAAGTAAATTGCAGACTTTCGTGAACTAGATATTTATTTCGCCATATCCAACTATGCCACTTGGTCACTATAACCAAATCTTGGTTATTATAACTAAACCTTTTTCTGAGTGCTTAAAAAATCAAATTCAACTTGAGGTGAGGTAATTATTTATTTGAAATATGTATTAAAATATGGGTGTCAGAAGCCTAACAAGGTTATAGTTTTTAAAAAGTCACATTTAATACAATTAAAATATTATGTAAAAATTCATAAATTGTTATGCTGATATTTCAAACAGCAATTCTAATACATATTGTACTAACACGAAAGATATGTTAAAAAATGAAATGTATCAGAAAAGTATGAAAAATATAGTGGAATAAAATTACCTAATAGGAGCCTTCATTTAAAGTGATAAAGGGATGCATTGCTTAAATTTATCAGTTTATCAGCATTTTTTCATGAACGCACCTTGGTAAATAATTGCACAAAATTTTTTATTATATAATTTATATGGCTAGTTACGTTTAATTTTTACCTCGTCCATTTTGCTAATTTGCTTATTATGTGTTCGCAGCAAAATCGACCACCTGGCAGTCAGTCAGGGTTGAATTTTGCTGAAATTTATACATTTATCCACCAAAATCGTTTGATAAAATGATAAACTTTGGTTATACAAAGCTTGACAGTTCATTTATCAAAATGACAAATTCATCATTTTATCAAGTTTATCAATAGTTTATCACTTTTGATGAATACCCCTAATAGAATAAACTTTATTTGAATACGTTAAGGTTTGTATTGCATACATGTAATAACACGTGCCAATGAATATCGTTGCTTTTTGGGGTCTCTACCAAAGTGAATACAGGCATGGTCGCCTTTCACTAAAAATGCTGTGAGCAAGAGTAAATTAGTGAACATTTTGTAACAGCACAAAAGCTCCCATAGTTTTGGAGATCGTAGTGATCGTTGTGTTTGTTTTGGTCGTTCCCGATACGTAGACGTGACCGTCATTCCTCGCGAATGAATCTACATCAGATTTCGGTTTTTGTTTGTATTGGAATAGATTTACTCCTGAAAAATTTACTCGCGTTTAGAATGCACTAATTTTTATACATCGGAATTCTTATTAACAGGGAAAGAATTATTAGGACTTAAAAACCTACATAGAGACAACTTTAAAGCCGCGAAATAGCAAAAAAAAAATCTACCAAGGAAAACGCGAAATAGACAAATAAATAGGGTGATAAAAATTCGCGACGGTGACTAAAAGAAGGTATTCAGGGCTATCACTGAATTCATCGTAGGTCCGATTTTCGTAAAATCTACAAAGATGCTATTATTGAATCCGAATAGCAACGAACGTAAATTCAAAATTCGTAGAGAGCCTTCATTGAATCCGTTCGTAATGAAGATTCGTACAGATACTCTACGATGAGTTTATGCGGTCGGAACAAAATTTAAAATCGCTGAATCTTCAAAATAATGCAAAAAAGTGGCATTATTGTTAATAATAATAGATTGGCGCTTACACATATGTCAGTGTTTGGCCGAGCTTCTCCTCGGCTTTGTGGCGCGCGCCTTGATGTCTTCACAAAAAAATTTTAATTGAAAAAGTAAAACATAAACAAGTTGAAAAAGTCAATTTGATAATATTCAAGAATTTTTAGCTCATCGAGAAGTTGCTCGCGATCACCACCTTCATATTTTTCATATTTCGAATGGAATGACAAATAATAAATAATGTAGAGAACAAAGTTGGCGCCCTTAGTCAGATTTTAATGGAAATCGATCCCGTACACGGTTCTCTGACAATAAGCCACTTTTACTCCGAAGATTTTTGTATGTACGGGACTTTCAGATTTTTTGAGGAGTGTGGCTAAGGAATTCATCAATATTTATTCAAAATTGATATATACAATCGCTCTTTAGCAAAAAATGGTTTTTTTCAAAAATTTTTGGAAAATGGGTGCGGCACCACCCACTTATATAATATATGTGTATCTCAAAAACTACTTCACCGATCTCGACCAAATTTGGTATACACATTTTGCTTAAGTTCCGTCTTGAATATTTTTGAAATCGGACAAAAAATACTCCCCCTAAAATATAGCTAGCATTGAGTTTTGTAAAATTACCGTTACGTTGGTGGAGCCTATTGTTCTTGTCCGATTTCAAAAATTTTCAATATGGCCCTTAAAAAGCCTAAGCGCAATGTGTATACCAAATTTGGTCGAGGTCGGTCAAGTCGTTTTTGAGATACGCATATATTTCATATATATATCGCATATATATGTTCCTTTATATTACCCAATTTGAGTTTATTATTTATAGTTATATTTTAGTATACTATGGTGTGGCCATTATTTTGTTATAAATTTAGTGTTCATTTATTCATAACGATTTTAGTTGAATTTTTTTTAATAAAAACAATAATATCCCAACGGTTTTTACCCTCCACTCCCGCCCATCCGCACGAGGGGCGCAGTCCGCATGACGTACGGAACCAGTATTTTTAAATTTTGCGCCGAGTCACGATAGGCAGGAGTTTGTTAAGTGTCGAGATCTAAAACTTTTCAGCTACAGAACTAAATTCATCAGCCGATTTTATGTCTTTATTTTAATAATTCATCTATTGAGAGAGGACAGTATCGATTTCTTAATGCTGAAAAGCGGATCTGATATATCAAACGTGCTGGAATGAGAGTTAAAATCCTGGCATAAGCAACGGAGTGGGTCGTGCAATTCAAAATTAGTTTTACAAGCTTTCAGAAATAGGGAACAAAAGTGTTGTGATACCCGGGAGGGAACATAAAGGCTAACTTCGCCCAGAAGAAGCGGACTTGAAATTGAGCCTGTTAGTAATTTAACTATAAAAATTGTACCAAGCATTTGCCTGCGGCTGGAAAGTGTAGAAAGATTAATAAGTTTTAATCGGCTCGTATAAAGTGGAAGGTTATATTGAGAATCCCAACGGAAATTTCTTAAAGCAAAAAGTAGGAATTGTTTTTTAATTGATTCTATCTTGTCTGAGTAAATTTGATACCTTGGATTCCAAACCACCGAACCGTATTCCAGAATTGGCCTAACTAATGTTGTAAACATTAATATGAAGATTAAAATTAAGCTTAGGATCCATTGAGATACCAAGGTCCACAAAATTGTATACCTGTTCCAGGTTATGGTTACCTATTGTATAAGAAGCGGGATGAACAGCTCTTCGCGAGAAGCTCATTACTTTACATTTCTTAAGATTTAGAGGCATAAGATTTACTTGACACCAGTAAGCCATGCTGTCTAAGTCTGATTGTAGCAAAGACCTTTCTTTAATTGAAACGTACGATTTATAAAGCTTTACATCATCTACATACATTGAAATTTTTGAAAATTGTATATCTGTAGAAATGTTTATAAAAAGCAAGAACAGAACCGGGCCTAGGTGGCTACCTTGAGGGACTCCTGAAGTAACATCAATGACGTCAGAGATAGTATTTTTAAACATTACCCTTTGTGATCTATCATAGAGGTATGAAGAGATTTAACGTAGAAAATTAGGTGGAAGACCACGAAGATCAAGTTTGCAGATGAGCAACGAGTGGCACACTTTGTCAAATGCTTTACTGAAGTCAGTATATATAACATCAACAGTTTTGCTTTCACTAAATGCTTTTGAGATATAGGATGTTAATTCCAGTAAATTTGTAGAAGTTGATTTGCCCTTGCAAAATCCATGTTGACTATATGAAATGCTAGAAGAGATAGAATGCGTCAACTGATTTGTTATAATTGCTTCAAATAATTTAGGAATTGCAGAAAGCTTAGCTATTCCCCGGTAGTTCTCCACTGAAGATCTGCTACCGCTTTTATGTAATGGGGTTATGAACGATTCCTTCCATATAGTTGGAAAAACGCCCTCTTTAAGAGATAAATTAAACATCGCTGTTAACGGCTCATAGAGATAATCAGAACAATTTATAAGCATACAAGTAGGGATCTGGTCAGGACCATAACTGAAGGACTGCTTTAAGGATTTCAGATAAACTACTACATCATCGGGAGATATTACTGGGCTATTTATTGAGTTCATTGGACATAGTTTAAAAGGATAGTCATAGTTAATGGAATAATTGGATTTAAAAAACTGAGCATGTTAGAAATTGTTTGATTATCACTAGAGACGGTATTTTGATACTTCATGGCGGAAGGAAACCCACGTACATTTCGCGTGCAGTCTACGAAGTCATAAAATGATTTGGGGTTATATATTATACGCCGTTTGATTTTACACAAGTAAGCTTTATAACACTTTTTGTTTAATTAGTAGTATGAGTGTAAATCGGTTTTTTTTGTGTAATCTAAAATAACGCGAATTTCTTTCTTTAGTGAACCATAACTGTGTTTGCTCTTCAGGAACATACATGCGTTTAGGCACATGCTTTTCAAATAATTTATGTAAGGTAAAGTTAAAAAGTGCAACGCTTTGTTCAATATTTTCTTTAAATGCAGGCCACGACAATTTAGACAGTTCTTTGTTAAGCATTTTAAAGTTGGCTTTCGAAAAATCAAAGCGAATATTTTGTTCGCATGCTTGGGTACTGCAATTTTGACCATCACTTATAACTTGGTAAGATACCTCCATAGCAGGGTGGTAGACATCTTCGGGCAAAACTAGTGGATCACACTTATTTACAACGGACTTAGATGCATCATCAACATAAACAAGATCTAATACTTTACCAAACTTATTGTGAAGTACATTAACCTGAGTTAGGCAGAGTTCAGCCACCTCCTCTAAAAATACGTTGTTGCACGCGAAAGGTACGATATCATTGTCAATGATGTTCCACGATATGCTTGGTAAATTAAAATCACTCAACACAATCACTGAGTCAGAGGGTTTAGTCAGTAAATTAACTGATTTCAGTAAAGAGATGAGTCGCGAATACACCAATGTGTCAGATCGGGGAGGGATATAACATAGAGCCTGTACATGAATGCATTTGAACTCTACTGAATCAATGTGTGGAAGACTAACTTCTTCAGATGGTATTGAAGAGTCTAGAGCGAAGAGTACGCTACCGCCGATTCTGTCCTCCCTACCTTGTCTATAGATATGATAATTATTTGGAAGAATCTCTGCATTGAAAATGTGAGGTTTCAGCCAAGTTTCAGTAAAAGAAAGAATATTATAATTACATTCAAGGTCTTTAAAGTATAAGTTCGTTAATTTAGTATTTAAGCCTCTTACATTTTGGTAATAAATACTTAAAGCAGATTTAATAATTAGTTTTTTGATTCAGTGTTATGACGGGGAATATTAGCTAAGTTATTTACTTTTTGGGGCCTATATTCGAATTCACGAACGAAAGCTCCGGGGCTCCAAAAAGAACTACTAAGCAGCGCATTAAAATTATCTAAATTTGCGTCAATTTTAAATGAAGCAATATTTCTTTCGTAATTCAAATTAAATTTTCCGATGCCTAAGTCGACAGTTTTAATTTTTGATGAGATATAAAGCTTTATATCGTCTTCAGTAGTGTCTCTCGAAAATCTAGAAACAAAGATTGACTTCTTTGGCGGAACCACAACTAGTTTTCTTGTATCAGACTGGAGTACCGGCGGAGTTACTGCGTAAGTAGTTGAGGATAGGGAAGGCGGTGGAGGCTTTGAAGATGATGCCACCACTTCAATGGGGGAAAGGGAAGATATTTCAGGCTCTTTATTATCCGAAGCAGATTTCGTTACACGGTCTTTTGAGGCTGAGGATTCTGATGCTGGAAGACACGGAGAGGATAAATTAATTAAGTCCGTCGGAAGATTATTCTGACGTGCAACGGCAGTAATTTCCTTAGATGGACTATGAAGACGCGTACGTTTAGACACACGGATATCCTTAACAGATTGCAAGGTATCTAAGCATTTGAATGATTTAAACATATTTCCATAATGCTTAAATTTTTCTGTCAGTACCGACAATTCTCTTCCTACTTCTGTAAAACCATTTCTGGTTTGCCTAAATAGCTTGAAAAGATCAACTTCGGTTGACCTGCACTTTACGCAAGACCAGCGAAGGCCCTTGCCATCATTAATAGCGCCCAGAATTCTTCCTGTCAAACCAGCACATTTCAGATGGTAAATACCATCACACAGCCAGCACGATAAGTAGCGTTCAGAACCGCTTTTAATTTGGCAAGTATCCAGATCGCACTTCATATTGAAAGATTTATGTAATACACTCGTTAATAAAAGACGAACAAAATAAATTATAACAATTAAGGACACTTAATAAACGCAATGGAAACAGCTGTGACAAGAATTACTAGAAAAAGTAAACAAAAAGAGTAGAACAAATGTGGAAAAACAAAATGAATTCAGTCAACTACAAACGATACAACAACAATGATAGCAACAAATGACTCGGCAAAATTAGAATGTATGCTAGCGAAGTTTAACTAAATTTACTTTGATATAAAACCAATAACTTTCACTCAGCTTCAATTTTTCACACTATGATGCTCATAAGCACTTTTTATCACTACTTTAACACAGAATTAGCACAATGAACTTAGTAAGTAGAAAGCCAAAATTAGAGCACAATAAAGTACAACCTCACAGCTTTACGTTTGCTTAGCTTTTCGTAAAGTTTTTATTATATGCTAAATTATACTAGGCTATTTTATTTGTATATCTTCCGCTTTATTTCATTTAAAATTTGTCATTGTTTATTTATTTAAAATTGTATTATTTTTATTTTAATAGGTGTTTATTTATTTAACTTTACTCAATTTGATTTGACTTTTTTTGTGTAATTCAAATAATTTTAATTTTAATTCATTTGTTTATTTAAATATATATATTTTTTTCTAAATCTTTATTTCATATATATAATTATATATATGCATATATATATACCCATGTATATATGTATTCACATGTATATATATATATATATATATATATGTATATATATATATATATATATATGTATATCGAGGGCTTATATTCAACACCCTCTATCTGCAATTTAGATAAAAATGAGTTTTTGATGGTAACGTGAGCTCCGATTAATCTTTCAGCCGTGACAATAATGTCAAGCTTAAAATATAGCTTTAATGGTATTATATTCTCATTTTGAAAATTCCACTATCTGCAATAACATTTTGTTATAAGACAAAATCCTCTATCTACACAATTTTGCTGGAAAACTGTTTTTACTAAAATTTTTTGTGGCAGGTAAGTTACATGTGCCTATGAATGTATGTATGTATATGTTACCGGTAAAATCCGATCTTAGGTCAAACTAGTTTTGCCCAGGCTAAACTAGTTCTACCTAATGCGATATATCTGTCCAACCGAAACCAAATTTGATACAACAAAGAAATCTTCCATATCCCGTAAAACATAGAGTCATTAAACTCCATTACTCCATTCTATCTCAAGGGTCACCAAGAGTGGAAAACTGCTATTATTACTCCTATTGCCAAACTAAATAGAAACAATTCATTGGTTTCTAACTACAGACCCATTTCCCTCCTCCCCTGCATATCTAAAGTATTACGCTGAAAAAATGGTGAGATGATGTACAATGTTGTTAAGTCTTTCCTTTACAACCGGAAGTTTGTTGTTCGGGTCAATAACTGTTATTCAAAAACTGTTCCTCTCTGTAATGGTGTCCCACAAGGATGACCCCTTTCGGTTATTTTATTCAATATAGCGTTTGGGATCTCAAAAACGTCGGTCTCTGTGGTGTAGTTGTAAGCAGTGCGCGCTTCCACTCCGCAGCACCTGGGTTCAAACCCTAGTCAAAGCAACATCGCAAAAATATAGAAAAAATGTTTTTTCTTAACAGCGGTCGTCCCTCGGCAGGCAATGGCAAACCTCCGAGTGTATTTCTGCCATGAAAAACAGCTTCTCATAAAAATACAATCGCCGTTCGGAGTCGGCGTAAAACTGTAGGTCCCTCCACTTTGTGTGACAACATCAAGGTGCACGCCACAAATCGGAGGAGAAGCTCGGCCAAACACTAACATATGTGTAAGCGCCAATCTATTATTATTATTATTATTATTATAGCGTTTGGGAACGTTAGCTGCATTATATTTTTTCTAAGACTAAGGACTTCTTCAGAAGCTAAGATTTATGTTTTTTCACATATGCAGAAAACACAAATGTATAATCCAACCCTCTCCGTGTATGACACCTCTATCCACTATACTGACACATTGAAAATATTGGTAATAATTTTTGACAATAAACTTACTTTTAAGCGGCACTGTCATAATGTAAGATTAAGCTTACTTGCTAGACTAAATATTATAAAGTTTTTATCATCGAAGTATTCTTTAGTTCTTGTAGCTACACTGGCTTTTATATTAGGACAAATTGTCTTTGGACTCGTAATTTACGGACACTGCGCAAAAAGCATCTTAAATTGCTAGAAACACCTTACCATGCAGCAGTCAGAAGAAGCATAACCATGGGGTAAAGTGCAACACAATGATGCTCATCCCAAAGATTGTTAACTGCAGAAATGAGACTTTATTCTCTCACGTCGAATCCTGCTTTCAACAAAAAAAAAAAAAAAACGATGAAGCAAGCAATCAGCTTTATTTCGTATATTAGGCTACATCAAAGACTTGGACATCAATCTACTCCGATGCCTACTAAAGAAAAACTCTACCGCATTTGCCCAGTTCTATACTAATAAATGACCTGGGATCTTATTTTCACAGACGGTTCCAGATATGACACCGGCTGGTCTTTTGCGGTAACAAAAGGGCTTTGTATTACAATTGTCGTCGGTGCTTCTCCCGCGTACTGCTCGGCATTTACAATTGCTAGAAGCTGTACGTTTTGCCTCTAAAAACGAAGGAAGCTTCCTCATATGCACGCACAGTAAATCAGCTTTCGAAGCCCTCTTTAACAGTGCTAATGATTCTCATGTAATATCGAAATCACGTGAAATACTCTTTCTACACAAAAACACCATTAAAATTATGCGGTTACCTGGGCACGTCGGAATAGAAGGGAACGAGTTTGCAGACCAATGATTTATGCGTTAAAGAGTTAGTTTAACATAACATTTACATCTAAATGTCGAATGTAAAGCAAACAGTCGTCGAGTGCGGACGTGTTTACTATTTGCTCCCCGCTCTAAACTTAACATTAGTGAGGCTCTTAAGAGTATAAATATGTTAACAAAGTTTATTAACTCTGTTGCGAACATACATACAAACACGCCGAGTGTAAACGAAGCGGTCAACTCAGGTAGTGCTAATATTAGCTGTGGCAAAATTTTAACGCGCTCTCAGGCTAAGGTCAGTGACACCAAAAACAACACCGTGCTTAGACCAGCAAACAGTGCATCGAAACCAGGTGCAATAGCACGATCGACTTCAAAAGTGACCAACGTTTGCTCTCCCAACAATGTTTAAAAATCTCTTTCATCAAAGACCACCGATGACAGTAAACAAACCAATGCACAAACGTCTGTGTAACTAACTGCATCGCACTCTGTCCCTTTGTTACCAGCGTGTGATGATAACACGTCAATCGCGAAGGGTTCTCCGTTGGCTGCTGCTAATGCACATGCTGTTGACAACAACAACCTTACGAGCCGAGCGGAAGATTCTACTCTATCGAATATTACTGCTGATAACATAATAGTCGCTGAGGGATCTTCGGTCGCCGCGGTTAATGCACATGCTGTTTACAACAATGACCTTACGAGCCGAACGAATGTTGCTGCTGGCTCTATTTCTCGTGTATGTGAGAACAATGAAAATGTAAACAACGATAACACCAGCAAACGCATAAAGAGGAATAAAAGAAGCACAACTATCGTCGGATGCAATCCAAGTGACGAACTAGTGGTCGTTATAAATATGAAATGGGTACATTTGTCCTCATTTAAACCATCTGTAACCGCGGAGAATATTATTGATTAGGTCAGTTGGCATGCATGTTTGCCATCAGCGGCCATCTCCTGTTACAAGCTGGTCAAAAACGTATCTATAGACTCCTTAAAAAGAGTTAACTTCAAATTGGGAATCTCTTCGCAACATTACAGCAAGCTGTTAAATGCCAATATTTGGCCCAATAACGTAACAGTGCAGCCGTTCAAGTTTTTTTTTTAAAGCAAGGGGGGCAGCCCAAACTGCTTAACCCCTCTTGTAAAATCCAACGTTCGTAATAATGTTTCGATAACTTTCACTGTATTATTAAAATGTGAGCGGTATGCGTACAAAGTCGTCTCAATTTTATCGCTGTACATCACTACACGATTTTGATTTCATGGCCATCACTGAGACTTGGCTCAACAACAACATATCATCTAGTGAGTACTTCGATGACTACTACAACGTTTATCGTAAAGATCGCTGCCCCTGTGCTACAGGTCATGAAAAAGGCGGCGGTGTCTTACTAGCCATAAGAGCAGACTTATGCAGCGAATCAATCACTCTCAATTTGGCCGATGGTTTGTTAGATCAAATTTGCGTTAGTGTTAAGCTTCTAAGTGATAATTCGATCACATTTATACCATCATATAGTAGTGACTTATCTGTTTACCAGAAACATCTGGATAATGTTATATAAGTTACAAACACTGTAAATAATACCAACGAAATTATTTTCTGAGGGGATTTTAACCTGCCCAGCATCTCATGGATCTTTCATAACAATAATTTATTACCCTCTAATCTTAGGTATGATATTGATATTTACTTTATTAGCGCTTTATTGTCGTACGGTTTCAAACAACGTAGCCCGATTTTAAATGAAAACTCTAGAATATTGGACTTGGTGTTCTAGTCCGATGATTTGAAAGTATCCTGTGAGGAATGCTTATCTTCTATTACAAATAATAGTCTTCATCATAAAGCAATTTGCCTTATGATAGAATTCTACTGCTGTGATACAATTGATTCCAAGCCTCATCAGGTACATGACTATTCCAGGGCTGATTTTGCAGCTATTAATGATTTTCTGGACTCAACAGATTGGGCGTTTTTAAATATATAACTCTCATTGTCCTACTATTCCTTACGATAAATTAAACAAGTTATTGTCTTTAGCTATTTCCAAGTATGTCCCGATAAAGCGAATTGTTCGGAATAAGCCACCATGGTTTAATTCCAGACTCGCAAAGCTGAAAAATAATAAGACAAGGGTTTTCAAAAAATTTAAGAATACTAATTCCGAAACCGATAGGCTTCATTTTCTTCGATTACGAAAGGATTTCGATTGCCTTCATAAATTCTTATTCAACCAACATATGTTGAAAGTGGAGATGAACTTGAAGTCTAACCCTTCAAAATTCTGGAAATTTATTGATTCAAAAAGGAAAACGAACGGATTTCCTACATGCTTGAAGTACGCAAATGTTACGTCTAATAATACGCTTGATACTTGTGATTCGTTCGCAAGATTCTTTCAAGAAGTTTACCAGAGGTATGATGATTTTACTACACCTTCATTTCCATCTACTTCATTGCCAACCATTGCGGAATTCTCCGTTTCTGAAGACGATGTTCTACTTGCTATTTCAGCTTTAAAGCCTAGTTCGTGCCAAGATTCTGAGGATTTCTCACCTATCTTTTTTAAAAAATGCTCCAATGTATTAGCCTTTCCTATTTCCCTTCTTTTTCAAAAGTGCCTCAATGAAGGACTTTTCCTAAATCAATGGAAATTGTGTTCCATTACTCCAATATTCAAATCTGGTGATCGCAATAACGTCGTTAATTACAGACCGATAGTAAAACAGAGCACACTGGCTAAGTTATTTGATAATATAATTCATGCGAAATTATTTGACCATGTAAGTAATACAATATCTGATGACCAACACGGGTTTTTTCCCGGCAGGTCAACTTGCTCTAATTTAGACCTACTAACGAACAAAATAGTCCATGCATTTTAAAATCATGCGCAATTATACGTTATATACATATACGGACTTCTCCAAAGCTTTTGATAAAGTTAATCATATCATCCTTTTACATGAGCTGAAGTGTCACGGAATTAACGGTAAACTGTTAGATTTCTTCTTAAGCTTTTTAACTGACCGAAAATTGCTTGTTAAAATTGATACAACGTCATCTAGAGTTGCTATTAACGCGTGGTCAGGTATACCACAGGGTACCCACTGTGGACCTCTTTTATTTTGTATTGTTCATCAATGATTTGCCAGATTGTTTCAAGTTCGCGAACTGCTTAATGTTTGCTGATGACGTTAAACTTTTTTCAGTCATATGTGACCTTTCAGATTGCCACTTTCTACAGTTGGATCTGAATACTCTTGCGAACACCAAGCTTAATTGTTTACATCTGAATTTATATAAATGCAGTGTGGTTACTTTTTCTAGAAAGGGCAATAATATCATCAATAATTATAAATTGGACGACTGCAACATTGCACGCAACTCCGAAATGAAAGATTTGGGCATTTTTTCGACTCTAAACTAACATTTTTGAAGCACGTCGATTATATTTTGTCCAAATCCTTTTCGTTGATCGGTTTTATAAGAAGAAACACTCAAGAGTTCAGGGATCCATTTACTCTGAAGTCACTTTATATATCTTTAGTGAGGAGCCGCCTTGGGTACTGTTCAATAATTTGGAATCCTTATTATGAAGTTCACTCAAACAAAATAGAAAGAGTTCAGAAAGTTTTTTCAAAAATGGCTATGCGAAAGATGCCGTGGCATGGTTATGCTCCACCCTATATAAGCAGACGTAAACTGCTTGGGTTGCAGTACCTGCAGGACAGAAGGGACTACTTCTCAATTATGTTCGTATACAATGTTCTGAACGGCAATATTAATTGTGCCGAACTTGCCAATTTAATAAATTTATATGATCCTCCACGTAATTTGAGGCAGAATAGAATATTGGTAGGTACAATGCATTCCACCAATTACGCTATTAATGAACCGATTGCTAGGTGTATAAGGTTTTGTAACACTTACTCCAGCGTAATCAACTTTAATTTAAGTATTGATGGATTTAAAATGTATCTCTTCATAATCTTTAATTAGGAGATAACTTTTAAATAGTCTGTAAGATCCTACTTCTGTAGACTGAATAAATAAATAAAGAATTGACATTTTCATTATTCTGCAAAACCCGCTATCAGCACATTTTTTTATATAAATAGTTACAATTCGAATTGCAATAACCTCTATCTGATCTTTAAACCAAACTAAAATTATACTTTTCTAGAGCCAGTTATTTAATTTTCCTATTGGGTTGTATGCGGAGCTTTTCGGCCGGTGAATTCAAAAGGCAAAATGTATTTTTCCTTCTCTCTCCTACGCGTTTCGGCGTCCTTCACGCCTTCATCAGGAGATTCTGATATTTATGTAAAAACACAAAACATAAAAACACATTAATTAGACATAAATATATAAATTAGACATAAATATAACAAAGTATTGTATACTTATATACATATATAAACATTTTTTCACTGAACAGAGACATACATTGTATTTACTTACATATAAATTAAGAAAACACTTCACTTATCACACGACATCCACTAAACATATTTAATATGCGTCGTTATCGTCGCCCGTCTGTTCTACTATTTTTCAATATCGCTGTACGGTATGCGCAATTTATGTTGTCAACGTTTTCCTTGAAATTCATCGCGTGCTGTATTTTTTGTTGGATTCGGAGACTTTCCAAAGTTAGTCTTGTTTTTTCCCTTCTCTCCACGTCTAATATTTTGGTGTTTACAAAGTCTGCCGTGTGTCCACTATTCGTCAAATGCTGTGCTAATGCTGTTGTCTTCTTATTTGTTATGTCTGCCTGGTACTCGTTAATTCTAATACCTAGGGCTCGCTTTGTCGTGCCTATATATATTTTTTTGCAGTTTCCGCCAACTTTACCATTGCACTTACTTTCATACACCACATTATATTGTTGCTGGTAAAAATTTTGTTAAGTGTGCTTTGTGGTTTGTGTGCATATGTTATGTTATTGTATTTAATATTTTTGTGCAGCGTTTTGCTGTCAGTTAGTCCTTGTATATATGTGACTTCAATAAAATTTTGTTTGTTTTCTTTTCTGTTTTCGGGTTCCATGTTCACTAGGGTTGATTTTAATTTTTCTTGTGGTTGCTATTAAGCTTTCAATTATTTTGCTTGGATTACCCGTTCTTATGCAAGATATTCTTAATTTTCATCATATTTTCTTTGCTGAACTCTTGGTCATTTAACGCGTAGACTTTGTTGATGAGGTTAACCACTGTATTGCTTTTTTGGGACCGAATGGTAGTTAATCATTATAGATGATGCTATGGATTTAGCATACCAGTTCGTTCTTATTTCTCCATTCAAGTGGTGAATTTCCATATCTAGGAAAGCCAACTTTTTTCCCTTTTCTAACTCTGTGGTGAACTGGATTATGTTATGTTGTGAGTTAAGTGTTTTTCGTATTTTTTCCACGTCACGTCTTTTTACAATGGTGAATATATCATCTACATACTTATTTATGTATTTGATATATATGTCTTTTGATTTTAATTCAGCGATGCTGTCGTCCAGTATTTTATCCAGAACAATGTCAGCTACGGTGGGCGATAAGGGGTTTTCCATGGGCATTCCATGTATCTGCTGATAGTATATTCAGAGAATGTCTATAAATGAGAAGGCGCAATTCCAGTATGGGATTTGGGCCAGCAGAAATTTTGAGTTGTGCTAGCCAGAATTTACCACAGCGAGCCAGAATGCTCGTTGCCACCACACCAAAGACTTTCAATTCTTCAAAGCAAAATGAAAAATAATAAGAACGAAAACGAAAAGAGAAACAGAAATCTAATAAGCACTAGGTAAGGGGGTGCTTGCGGAGGCAGGCGCGTGCTTGTGTCGGATCAAAACAAAAACTAAAATAAAAATGGCAGTCAGAACGACAAGTGTGCTTGCTTGCCGAAAATATTATTTTTCTTCGACTCACGGCTTCATATGTCAAATGGCTGCTGTTGATTGGTTGGAACAGTTGATTGTTTATTGGTTTCTGTTCTGTTTCACATCCTTCGTATGAAATTTTTGACAGTCCTCGCCGCAAAAGCAAAAACAAAATACATGTACATTTTGTTATTGGCGTACAGATACCACCTTATTGAATACGCCTTGCATCCACTATACCAATTCATCAAACTGCATGTATGTAAATATGCTACCAAAATCTGCGGAAGCGGCTAATTTTTTGCATGTCTATTTGCATTTCGCATGCGCAACAATTTTCGGTTGCTAACAAATTAATGTATAAATAATATACTTATTTATGGACTATACATACAATTACCTATGTGCAAACGCGTATATACATAAGTATATATGTATGTATGTATGTTTCAGTGAAACTGCGGTTGATGTATGTACACAATGATTGACAAATGTGAAGTTATTTCAAGTAAAATTTTTATTTTATTTTTGAATGTAAGTACTTAAACTACATACATGAAAATTTTTAAAAAAGCTTAAAAATCTGGAGGTAAATGCAAAATATAAGAAAAATAAAACCTGAAATGAAACAAATTAAAATTGTTTTTCCTGAACTTTTTTTCTTTAGAAAAGGCCTCAAGCTCAATAAAATTTTTGAACAAATTAAAAAGTTGTTAGGTATTGTCGTAAACAGAAAAAAATGCTTTAGCACAACATGTGTTAGCTAGTGGTCATACAGCTGATCTGACCAACGCGAAAATAGTGGACAGGGAAAAAAGAGAAAAAACAAGATACACACTGGAGAGTTTAAAAATTTTGCAAAAAAGAAATGTAACAATAAACAAGAAAGAGGACACTGACGACATCGCGGCTGCATACTTATTATGTTTATAGCCTTTTTAGAATTAGTTTGACAAATGTACCACAGGGTGATGGTATGAACGCTGCTTAAAAATTTTAAAGTTTAAATGTTAAGTGTACAATAGTTTATTTTTCAAATGTAAGTTTTTCAATGTTTTCTCAAAAGTGTTTAAAGTCCAGTATGATGTTAAAAATTGCTAGTTGTCCTAGATTAAATACAAAATTTGTTCCTTGTTTTTGTGTGTACAATTGTTTTGTGTACATATCAACAAATTATATTATAATAATAACGTCCTTATATTTGTTTCTTGTTGATATTTAATAAAGAAAACGCCCCAGAAGATGCCAAGGAGGTTGGGCGAAACGTAGGGCTGCAAAGTGAAGAAAGTCTTTTCATGCACATGAGCCTATTTGATCATTATAGCCTAGTACAACCAACAATAACAACATAAAATTGAAATTGATCATCAACTCATCGTTATATTATTTCAAATCCGAAGGCCTGCCGAAGTATTCCCTTAATTTATATCAACAATAAACACTCAGAAACATGAAGTATTATTACAAGCACATGAAATACAAACACGGAGAGCATATTTACATGTACCTAAACACTACAGTAAACAAAAACAAAAACTGTAGACGATATGAACAAACACCCAACTACCTGACAAACGCAACAAAAAATATAAATATAAATACAACATCTCAGAAGATAAAAGCAAAAGTAGAAAAAACAAAACGAATGTTTCTAAAGAAAATATTAAACCTAGATAATAGAGCCAAAGAAGTAGCAAGATGCAAACTAAGTAACCGAATCATCCAATTCAAACGCAACATTAAACATAACGCATCCGAAAGATTTATTTTAGAAACTTTCAATAGAACTAAAACGCTCTTAAAACGATATAAAGACGAAATAGTAGTTACTGATGCCGACAAGGGAAATAAAACTGTGATATTGTACAAAGCGGACTATACAGAGAAGATGAAACAACTATTTGACGACAAAAATACATATAAAACAATGAGAAATGACACAACGACCACACTTCAGAGGAAAAACAATGCCTTAATTGAAGACTTGTACAAAAACAAAATTATTGCATTCAAAGAGAAAAGACAATTAACATGCACCGCGGCGACTGCGCCTAGACTTTAAGGGTTGCCAAAGATACACAAACCGGACTTGCCTTTACGGCCAATTTCTTCGTCAGTGAATGTCCCGTGTTACAGTTTGTCGAAGTATGTAGGTAATATTCTTCAGAACCTTGTCATGCAAAAATACAACATAAAAAATGCATTCCAACTGAAAGAAAAAACTCGAAAATATTCGGTTAGAAGAGGAAGATTTATTGATGCCCTTCGACGTGATATCCCTCTTCACCAAAATTACGACACATTTAGCTATTAAAATCATCCTGGAAAAGTGGAACGAGATTCAACCAAATACAAAAATACCGAAAAATAAGTTCCACAACATTTTGAATTTCTGTCTGAAAGAGAAAAATTATTTCACATGCGACGGAAATTTCTATGCCCAGACTTTTGGGATGCCGATCCCCTCTAACCAACGATTGCAGACATAGTTATGGACAATTTATTGGACAATACCGTGATGGAGCTAAAGAAATACCTCAATATTAACATTAAATTTATGGTAAAATATGTGGACGACATTTTTGCAATTGTTAGACGAAATGACGTGGACATAATTTTAAAAGCACTTGACGAATACCATCCTAAACTACAATGTACTATGGAACCAGAAACAAATTCCCGCATCCCTTGGCTAGACGTCATTCACATTAGAAATAATTCCATACTACTTGACTGGTATTCGAAACCCACATCCTCTGGTCGCATAATTAATTTCTTGTCTTCGCAACCGTTAAAATATAAAGTGAATACAGCAAATAACCTTATACATAAAATACTAACAATAAGCCACGCACAATTTAGAGACACAAACATTAATAGAATAAACAGAATTCTAACCAACAACAACTACCCGCACCACCTAATACAAAGTTTACTAAAACAGAAAATAAGGCAAATGGACAACCAGCACAACAAAACAACGAAGTCGAAAACAACAAGTGAAAGAAAGCGATATCACAATGTCACATACGTACCTAAGTTCTACCAACAACTTGAAGGCGAAATAAACAGCAATCTGAACATTATATTGGCATACAAATCTAACACCTTGTCTTCAATATTCACAAAAACAAAATCCCCAATAGAATCCCACCAACAAAACAATGTGGTATACGAAATCGCATGCAAAGGGAGCGAAAACGAATGCTGCAATAAAGTGTACATTGGCACAACGAAACGACCACTGGAAGTTCGCCTAGCTGAACACGAAGCCGACATTAGAAACTGCTTTAGCACAACCAGCGTTGCCATTTTAGCCGTTTTCCGGCTAGATTTAGCCGGTTTTGATAGCAACTAGCCGGCAGCCGATTTGTTACCCGGTTTGTAAAAAAAAGCTAGCCGTTTTTAGCCGATTTTACTATTTGCCTAATTTTCAGGTGCAAAAAGTAAACAAGTTGTTCGAAAGCAATAATGCAGACCCAATGAAGATTTTTAATGAACTCAATGTTTTACTTTCGCATCTATGCTCCCTAGTGGTTATTAGCGCGGACACATTTGATCCTATATGCTACCCGTTGGAACCATACCTTGCTCCATTTCCTCAGTTTTATCACAGTTTTGAAGAGTATTTAAAAAC